>NW_006760402.1:860899-873104 GCF_000271605.1 Fomitiporia mediterranea MF3/22
TTATACACTTTACTTATACAGATGGGAAAGTAATAAAGTTATAAACATGAGGACAACATGAGAACAACATGAGGAATACATGAGACAATCTAGAACTTTGGTTGTAAGTTCTATAATTGAATACAGAAGCACAAAGATAAGGCTAGAAGTTAATAAGGATAATTGTCTCCTAAACTAAGTCTATTGAAGAAGACTTAGGGAAAGATGTAGAACATTAGTTGTCAGTTCTAGAGTGTACACAGGGCAGTCTAGAACTTTGGTTGTAAGTTCTAGAGGCAGTACAGAAGCACAGCCTTTTATATTATAAGAGTTATAAGGAGTTATTAGAAGTCATAATACTCTACCTTATGAGAAAGTGTATTACAAACTAGTGTACAGGAAGTACAGGTTGAGTCAGACAGAGTTATAAGAACAATAGAGAGCTCCACCTTATGGGAAAAGCATTACACAGCTTACACAGCATAACTAGTCAGGAGGACTCATAAGGAGTCATTAGAAGTATGAGAGGAAGTATAGAAGACATAATAATATAGTAAAGGAGTCATTAGAAGATTAATCTAGGATACAAGAAGACACAAACTAGTATTAGCAGATTAATAGAAGACACAAACCAGTGTAGTATACAGTCTAAAGGATTAGCCAGCTCTACTTTATAGGAACAACAGTGAAGGGAGTTACTAAAGTCACTAGAGTAACATCACTCTAGCAAAAGGTATATAAGGAGGCCAGTTTGGCCCTCAAAAGATAGTTTTATTAACTTAAGTTACCTAGTACTTGAAAGTACTCTACTACTAACCTACTAGGCTACACTTACAGCTTGACTAAAGCAGGACTCCTCTACCCTCTTACTCTACAAGTCTACAAGTCTTACCCTCTATACTCTATTCTGTTACTATTCCTAAGGATTAGGACTAGTAAAGTAAGTATATCTTACAATGATACCACTTTAGAATAAGTATCAGGCATGGAGATACATTGACAGTAATAGAAAGACACAGACATATACATACACAGTCGATTCTATTTAGTACAGGAAGGTATTTGAAAGTAAAGAACTGCTTCAGACAATTTCAGGACTAGGAGAATGTTCAGACATTCAGGTATATCAATTCTACAACATTAGAACAGACATTTCCATTTTCAGGATTGAAGAAACAGTCAGTAATGAGTATGATTGAAGTAATTCACATAGAACAATGTTCTATAAGGTACAATTGGATGTTACACTACAAAACTATTCAGTTTATAATAGAGATCTGTTAGTAAACATTGAGACCAGCTTAAAGTACAAGAATCTATGGTATACATTGTATCTATAGGAGAACATAAAGTATTACATTACAAAATACACCTTCAGACAGTCAGGATTCATTAGAATAGACTCAGGATACTTTATTAAACATAGTATAGACATTACAGACATGTAAACAGATGCACTAGTGTGTATATACTCAGGATACATAGTAAGGATCATAATATTCAAGTTACAGGATGACAAGTACAATCTACAGGATGTAAAACCACTACAATCAATGTAACATAATGATAGTAAGACACTACTGAGATCAGGAAACAATATACATTGTATAAAACAAAGTACAGAAGTTCAGAGGGTGACTTTAAGCTAGAGAACAGGTTCAGAACCCAGACAATCTACTCAATCTGCTCAATCTGCTCAAATAGATTATTACACTGCTTTAAGGGAAAGTAAAGGCAATACACATACAGCCAGTAAAGATCAGAGCAATAGTAAATTAGTAATGATTGAACAGACTATTCAAGCATTCAGGAATAATACTTTAATGATACAGAAGGAAATAGAGTATCAGGAAGCTCTAGGACATCTATTGAACAATGATACAGTTCAATCTACTCTAGGAATGAGTAGTTACAATTGGTTTAAAGTATGAAAACATGCAGAAGACCTCTCCAGACACTACAGACATGTTCTAGGACAGTACCAAACGTTTTACACTGAAAATGAAGTCATATTTTAATAAGAGGGCAAGAGACAATGCATTACATTACATACACACTCTTTGAGTATACAATCATGTTTGAAAATACATTTTTCTTACTTGAATTGCTACAGAACGATTTTGTAAAGGACTTCACAGTACTAGACAGTATTAGTACTACAGGAAACAGGACACACAATAGGTACATAAGGAAAGAATACATTAGTACAAGGACAAGGACACAGAAAGACAGGAAGTCAATACTAGAATACATTAATCCACACATAGAGTTGTCAAATGAACAGAGAATTGGTAGTATACATTCAGGACTTCAGGCAGTACTACTGTGCATACAGACAGGACATTTCATTAAGACATACATAGAACAACACAGTATACAGACAGTTACAGTACTCAGGAAAGTAGAGAACACTACTTAGACATTTTGTGATAGAACATTACACTATGAGACAGCAAAAGTATACTTGGATGATTCAGGAATTGAATCAATCAACTTACAAAGGTACAAACAAGTTGAGACACAAGGAAACAGTATGAGAATACAACAGGACATTCATTGTACACAGAGATACTATGTATATACACACATATCTAGTAATATTAGGCTCATACATTACAATCTCATTGAATTCAAGACAATATTTTCATTCAAGGACAAATATTACACTCTAGGTTACACTCTACAATTAGTATTTGAACATCAAGTTCAACAGAATATCCAGTTTTGTGTCACAGTTGGTTATTGTATACAAAAGAGTACACATTTGGAGACATTCTACCAATACAAGCACAAGGCATTACATTTGCAGGAACTAGTCTATTAGAAAAATCAAGAACATAGTAGAGGAATTTTGGAATACATCTCTACTATCTATTATTACATTACTATTCTACAGGAACAAGAATTTACACAAGGACAGTTAGAAGCTACAATACTAATACATTCTATTGAGGAAGAAGGCTACAGCTTTGTTGATCAGGGATTTACCTTCACACTTCCTGAAGATATGGGAGAAGAGAATATTTGTAATTACTATACTACTGGAATTTCCACTTCTGTACATATCAATCTACACTGTGTGTCTCAGAATACTCAACTGTCAAAACACTATATCTCCCTAGGAACTCTACTGATTCTCTTTGAAAAGTGTTGTATTAATAGTAACAATCAAGGGGCAACTTTTCTACTAATTGACTATACAGTAATATTGACTATGTTTAATTCTATCAATGTTTTAACTAGTTTCACATAGTTTGGAACTATACTACTCACTGTCCAGAACACTGCCACTGTCTCAATACACACTGGATTGACTTTGGATCACTTTAGAGAGGCAGTACTACATTACAATAATGTTTCCCATACACATGGGTAAGGTATTTTATTATTTACTTGTTACTAACTGTTACTTTTAAGTAAGTTTACTACCTTTTTTACTAATTTTTAGTATTTAGAACTAAATGCTAGAGGGCAAGTGTAAGGATTTGATTTACTGGTTTGTATTTTATTATTACTACATTGCTGATTGTGTTAGATCATTACACAGTAGAACTCACAAGCACATATATTCTCATTGTAGTTAGTTACACTTTCTCCTCATGTATCTACACATGTATACTCTTATAAAAGACAGTATTAACTGCTAGGTAAAGGGGATTCTTTTCCTCTAACCCCTTACTCAAGTACTAGGTTATCCTAGTCAGTAGTTGAGTAAACTAAGGGCAATTAGAATTCTCTTGTGAGAAACAGTGAGTTTCCTTACAACTAATCAGATAGTAACAGTATGAGAACCTTCTACTTCTTTCAATGTAAATCTTGCTTTTCCTTTTGTGTAACATTTCCTGTGGTCAGAATACAGACTACTTAAATTTTCCTCATACATTTTCACCCTATTTTCTTCCAACTTCTGGCAAAAGGTTCTCTTATTTGTTCTTGTATATTTTGTTATTTTTCTTTTGTTCAGCCATAACATTTTCTTGTTAGTACTATACTTTTCCAGAACTTAGAAAACTATAAATACAGTTACTCATGTACTAGATACAGGAGGAATTCAGATAGTTCACCTATTGATTTAGCTCTTGTCTGTAAGGATTTGATTTACTGGTTTGTATTTTACTATTACTACATTGCTGATTGCATCATATCATTGTACAGTAGGACCCACAAGCACATATATTCTCATTGTAGTTAGTTACACTTCCTCCTCATGTATCTACACGTGTACTACCCTATAAAAGACAGTATCAATCACTGGGTAAAGGGGATTCTTTTCCCCTAACCCCTTGCTTGAGTACTAGGTTATCCTAGTCAGTAGTTGAGTGAACTAAGGGTGATTAGAATTCTCTTGTGAGGAACAGTAAGTTTCCTTACATATTTTTGACTGTACCCACCTAGCACCGAAACCTCTTACTAGACACTAAGGAACTGAAGGGTCTGATCAACCCTAGGTCTCCCTTGTCGTCTAGTACCCCTCAGGAATTTTTCGTGAGTAAAGTTATGATTTTCGAGTAGAAACAGAGACTACTTACTGGATTGGCCCCTAGTAGGTTCACAATGCTTCAGAACACTGCAGAATGCTTCTGGAACGTATTAACACATATTAATATGGACTAGCACTGGATATGCTAGAGGTTTGCATTGATTGGATGGGTCAAGGACTAGGCATCTGTGACAGTGAAAAGGAACAAACAGGTGTGTATTGAGTTTACAAGCAATGGACAACAAGATTATCTATTAGAGATTGATTACAATGTGGCTGCCAAGCCTTGACTGACGATTCCCAGAGGGTACCCAAGTCTGGATATTGATACTAACATGCTAGGATGTAAGTCCTTGTCCCTTGTAGGCTGGAGGCAACCCAATGAACCTATACCAGGTGATAAGTCCTTGTCTACACAAGGCTGGAGGCACCCTAATGAACTAGTACATACCAATAATGTAGAACTAAAGCATGTAACTGTACCAGTGCATATAGTTAGACAAACACACACTGTAGAGCAGACACTAGCAAGTATTGACACTACTAGGCTTGTAGAAATAGCAAATAATGGTACAGAGAGCAGAAACACTCAGGTGATTGTTCTTGAGGATTCAGACAGTTGAGTTTAGGATGAACAGGTGATTGGATGCAAGGATTCGTCCAATTGAGTACAGAAGGTCAAGTTTGAGGATTCAACTCACTGAGTACAGGCAATTGAGCTTGAGGATTTGCTCTATCAATTTCAGGCTACCAAGTTTGAGGATTCACTTGATAGAGGACAGGCAATTTGGTTTGAGGATTCACCAAGTCAATATAGAGAGCTAACAGTAAGCATTGAGGAATTTGCAAGCTAGTACAAGAGTTACAGAGTGTATATAGTTAGTATTAGTGAGAGTATGGATAAGTATCTAGTGAGTGTACTTACTTCAGAACAGAAACACATTGACAACAGTGATGTAGAGGGCAATAAGACATCTAAGACCCTTTTAGGCAGTGAAGAAAGCAGCCAGGACTCAAAGAACAAGAGTAACAGACAAGGCTAGGAGAGCTAGGCATCAAAACTACAGAGAATCAATAAGGAACAAGACTTCCAGAAGGCAAGTAAGACCTTCAGGCACATTGCAAGAGCCAGAGCAATTAAGATAGACATAGGACATGTCAGCCCATTCCACAGTTTGATAGACATTGAAGATTTGAATAAGAGAACATACAAGTTTGATAGAATGTATCAGGAAGAGGAGAAAGCAACCCCTTCATCAAACAAGAGCAGACTTGATAGTATAGTAACAGAAAAGTGTGAAACACTTCAGGCAGGCTACAGAACAAAAGCCAGACATGCTACTGTACCTACAGACAATAGAGATCAGAACTATCAATACAAGAATGTAGAAGAAACACTCAAGAGTCCAGACAAACTATTACATTCACAGAAAGTGAAAGGAAAGTGCAAAGTAAAAGGAATACACAAAGCACAAGGAACAGAACGAAAACTGGAACTGCCAGGCATTCAATACGATTGTGAAATCGATTCAGACTATCCAAGCAAAACAGACATTGTATCAACAGAACAGTACTTTGAGGATAGCAAAAGTGAACACATATTGGAACTACAAGGATCAGTACTTGATCCAGAGGGTGAAAATCAAGCATACACCCACAAAATCAAGTGTTTAACCTCATACATGGCAGATATTGACTACACATTACACAGGAGCAATGTACAGGAGTACTACAATAGATACAACACCCTAGCCAGGTCTAGGAATAAGAGAGAAAGTGAAATACCTGGATATATGTGGTCTCAAATGGAAACATTGAGTTTTTCAGGACATCAGAGTATCCCTTGCAAAAATAAAAGGAACAAACAATCCCATAGCAATACCTTGCAATTGAAAGCAGTCCCAGGCAAGGCATACACTAGTGGTATTAGTGAGAACAATATCGATTCAGAGTGCAGCAAACTATACAGTTCAAAGCTACATATCAAGCACAGCAAGCACAAGAATAGCTCAAGCAGTAGTTCAAAAACAAACAATGGACACAGACATAGCAAAGCACTGAATGATGTTCAGAAAGGTAGATTTGCATCAGTAAGACCTTTAGAGAACCTAGCAAAGAATAGCTACACATACAGAGCAATACAGAGCTCTAGGATACAGAGAAATGGAAATTTCGACCTAGGATCAGACCTAGACAGTGATAATTCGGATTCCTCTTCATACAATGACAACAATTGAAGTAATGCTTTATTCGAACTATCAGACATTGATTCGAGTGATACTAAAGCTACTAAGAAGTGTAAGAAACACTTGAGGAAGAAACAGAACACAAGTTCAGGTATGTAAACAATGCATTTGAAAGGGCGAATTCAGTATATTCAAGACCCTATGAGACTACAGCACTTAGGCATCATACTACAGGCATTCAGTACAGGAATAAACATTGTAGGAAGTCTAAACATTGAGATAGACAATTGTATACAGTATACAATGACATTTTACCCTCAAAAGCACAGGCATACAGTGTAGAAAGGATTCTACAAGACTACAGATACACATAGCACATGGAAAGGACTAGGAAACATGCATACAACTATTGTTTCAAGGATTCTAAGATGCTACAGGTGTAAGGCAACACATATATGGACATTTCAGAGACACAACTACCAATTCTTAGAGCAACAAATTGAAACAACACTCTTAAGAAATACAGGCTGTTCACAGACAACAGGAATGTGTACCAGGACATTAGGAAAGGACCTGAGAATGTTAGAAGATCAGAATATAACCAGCCAGATAGTATTATGGTTTATAAGGCAATGCAGATAGTAAACTGTACAAGCAGGACAATCTATCAAGCATTACTAGACTATAAACTATGACTACTCTTGGATACTAAGAAATATTTCAATCCAAACGATTCACACAGGTATTCTATTAAGTTAGAAGGCTACATTATGTATTGGAAGACAGACATTGGCACATTGAGTAAGGCAAAGTGCATATACATTGAGGATAAGATGATACTGCTCTAAAATAAGCATCAGGCATGGAGATACATTGACAGTGATAGAAAGACACAGACATATGTATACACAGTCAATTCTATTCAGTACAGGAAGAGATACAGGTTTAGTATTGAGTACTACAAAGGAACTATGTTAGTTGACATTGGAACAGACATTTCCATCTTCAGGATTGAAGATACAGTCTATAATAAGCACAATCAAAGGAATTCACATAGAACAATGTTTTATAAGGTACAATTGGATGTTACACTACGAAACTATTCAGTTCATGATGAAGAATTGTTTAGAAACGTCAGAACCAGCTCAGACTACAAGGATATATTGTACAGAACACAGTTTCAGGAGAACATAAGGTATTACATTGTGAAATACACCTTCAGACAGTCAGGATTCATTGGAATAGACTCAGGATACTTTATTAGACGTATTATGGACATCACAGACACTCAAACAGATGTGCTAGTACACATATACTCAGGATACATAGTAAGAATCAAGGTATTCAAGCTACAGGATGACAATTACAACCTACAGGATGTAAAACCACTATGATTTATGTATCAGAATGACAGTAAGACACTACTGAGATCAGGAATGGATACACTTTGTATGGAACAAAGTACAGAAGTTCAGAGGGCGACTTCAAGCTAGAGAACAGGTTCAGAACCTGGACAATCTGCTCAATCTGCTCAATCTGCTCAATCTGCTCAATCTGCTCAATCTGCTCAAACAGATTATCACACTGCTTTAAGGGAAAGCAAAGGCAATACACATACAGCCAGCAAATATCAGAGTAATAGTGAATTAGGAATGATTGATCAGACTATTCAAGCATTCAGGCATAA
This sequence comes from Fomitiporia mediterranea MF3/22, assembly GCF_000271605.1. Classification (NCBI taxonomy): domain Eukaryota; kingdom Fungi; phylum Basidiomycota; class Agaricomycetes; order Hymenochaetales; family Hymenochaetaceae; genus Fomitiporia; species Fomitiporia mediterranea. Next base: position 869,232 of record NW_006760402.1, read on the forward strand.
TACTTTAATGCTACAGAAGGAAACAGAGCATTAGGACACTCTAGGACATCTATTAAACAATGATACAGTTCAATCTACTCTAGGAATGAGTAGTTACAATCAGTTTGAAGTACAAAATCATGCAGAAGACCTCTCCAGACACTACAAATATGTTCTAGGACAGTACCAGACATTTTACACTGAAAATGAAGTCATATTTCAATGAGAGGGTAAGAGGCACACACATTACATTGCATACACACTCTTTGAGCATACAAGCTACATGTTTGAGCATACAATTTTCTCACTTGAGATACTATAGAACGATTTTGCAAAGGACTTCACAGTACCAGACAGTATTAGTACTACAGGAAACAGGACACACAACAGGTACATAAGGAAAGAATACATTGGAACAAGGACAAGGACACAGAAAGACAGGAAGTCAATGCTAGAACACATTGATCCACACATGGATTTGCCAAATGAACAAAGAATTGGCAGCATATACTCAGGACTTTAGGCAGTGTTACTACACATACAGACAGGACATTTCATTGAGACATACATGGAACAATACAGTATACAGACAGTTACAGTAATCAGGAAAGTAGAGAACACTACTTGGACACATTGTGATAGAACATTACACTATGAGACATTGAAAGTATACTCAGACAATTCAGGAATCGAATCAGTCAACTTACAAAGACACGAACGAGTCGAGACACAAGGAAACAGTATGAGAATACAGTAGGACATTCATTGCACACAGAGATACTATGCATATACACACATATCTAGTGATATTAGGCTCATACCTTACGATTTCATTGAAATCAAGACAATATTTTCATTCAAGGACAGATATTACACTCTATGTTACACTCCACAATTAGTATTTGAACATTGAGCTCAACAGGATATCCAGTTTTGTGTCACAGTTGGTTATTACATGCAAAAGAACACACATTTGGAGATATTCTACCAATACAAGTGTAAGGCACTACATTTGTAGGAACTAGTCTATTGGAAAATTCGAGGACATAGTAGAGGAATTTTGGAATACATCTCCACTATCTATTATTACATTACTATCCTACAGGAATAAGAATTTGCACAAGGTCAGCTAGAAGCTATAACACTAATACATTCTATTGAGGAAGAAGGCTATAGCTTTGTTGATCAGGGATTTACCTCTGTACTTCTCAAAGATGTGGGAGAAGAGAATATTTGCAATTACCACACTGCCGGAATTTTCATTTCTGTACATATTGATCTACACTGTGTGTCTCAGAATACTCAAGAGCCAAAACACTATATCTCCCCAGGAACTCTACTGATTCTCTTCAAAAAGTGTCTTATTGATAGTAACAATTAAGAGGCAACTTTCCTACTAATTGACTATACAGTAATATTGACTATGTTTAATTCTATTAATGTTTTATCTAGCTTTACATGGTTTGGAACCATGCTACCTACTGTCTGGAACACCACCACTGTCTCAATACACACTGGATCAACTTTGGATCACTTCAGAAAGGCAGTGATACATCACAAGGATGTTTCCCATATGTATGGGCAAGGTATTTTATTATTTACTCATTACTAATTGTTACTTTAAGTAAGTTTTCTGCCTTTCTACTGATTTTTAGTATTTAGGACTAAATGCTAGAGGGTGAGTGTAAGGATTTGATTTACTGGTTTGTATTTTACTATTACTACATTACTGATTGCATCATATCATTACACAGTAGGACCCACAAGTGTATATATTCTCATTGTAGTTAGTTACACTTCCTCCTCATGTATCTACACATGTACTACCCTATAAAAGACAGTATCAATCACTGGGTAAAGGGGATTCTTTTCCCCTGACCCCTCACTCAAGTACTAGGTTATCCTAGTCAGTAGTTGAGTGAACTAAGGGTGATTAGAATTCTCTTGTGAGGAACAGTGAGTTTCCTTACATTGTCTTTTGTCTCTATTAGATTGTGCTCTGGATTAGGAAATCCCCAATTGCCTTATGTAGAATTACTGCACTTGGAATGTCTTGGATTATCAGACTTCACTATGTAGTATATAAGGTAGATACTTGCTTGATGTCTCAATAAGAGAGAGTACTTGGGGCACTCCCACTACACTTGTTAAAAGGTTATGAGCCTTGGTGCCCATTGAATGCCCCTACACACTCACTCTTGCAGAATGCCTTTGCCTCCTGCCAGACCACCAAGCCCAAGACCTCCCTCTTCCCCCAAACTCATTACAATGTCATCTACAACACATACCTTTGTTAACACTACAATGAAGGACTCCAACGTTACAAAGTTCTTCAAGGGAACAGAAAAGTTGGCTGGTGCAAAGGGATACAAGATATGGCACTTGTGTATACACAGTGCACTCACTGCCATGATGCTCTTAGACCATCTAGAGCACAATCCCCCTTCCTCCAATGATGCTAGCATACGTACAGGCAATGTTTTGTATCATTGTATAATGAAAACAATAACTGATACAATTTATGTGAACTTCACAATGCATACAAGCGTTAGAAGTCTCATGAAGGTGCTTTCTGAACAATACAACGTTCAAACAACAATGATGCATGCCATAGACATATCCACATTGTTTACAGTAAAAGGGCATGTATCACAGTTTGATAAGACGTTAGACAACATCAAACAAATCTACAGGCAGTTGTCTGCACATAATAAAGCCCCCAATAACAATACATACATCTCAGCAATTAATCTTGCTACTCCTTGTGAGTATAGATGGGTAGCAACAATGCTAGACAGGCAGATTACCCATTATAATCAACTACCAACAGTTACAGCAGCTCAGAAAGACGTTCTGACGCTAGCTAAGCTGATACACGAATTACGAAACACATATACTGAGTATCATTCTCAGTACTCTCAAACGAAACAAGATACTGAATGAGACAGCCTACAAACAAAAGGCAAAAGTGTAGCTAAAGGCAAAACGAAGCCTTACAATAAAGTTAAATGCTACAACTGCAATAAGTACAGGCATATGTCAAAAGACTGCCAAAATCCTCTAACGAGCAAAACAACAGAAGCTTGAAAGAAAAAGCATAGGCAAACAGCTACTGCTTCTACTACTACTACTACACTATCTCAACCTGCACTTAATGCAGCAGTATTCATTGGAGACAATAACAAAATGGTATTCATTAAAGACATTAATGAAATGCTGATGCTAGAGTCTGTAATTGCAGAAGCCTCAGCATCAAGTTCTAGCAGCTTACCTGTTCAATCTGCTCTATCCACTGAATCCAATGTATTTTCAGCATTCAAAGTACAAGAGGATGGTGTCATGCAAGTAGACAACTTCATGAACTCATTTGACAATACGAAAGAAGTCATTGAGGAGTTCAGTTACAATCCAAACATATGTATCAACACAATACGTTGTAATGATACTGAACTAATACATTGTATTGATATATTGGACTCTGGTGCAAATGTACACACTACTCCATACTTGTTCTGTCTTACAAACGTTCGGAACTCAACCCCAATAAACGTTACAATTACAAATAAATTGTCATTCTCACTTAGCAAAAGTGGAGTGATGACATTTAATGTAAAACTATGAAACAAAGTCAATGAGCATACAAAGGTGAATACAATTTCACTACAAAACATATACTATCATCCCAATCTGAACTTCACACTCGTTAGTGAAGTGCTATTATGCAAAGCAGGATATGTTTTAACGAAAACAAACAATGAATGTATTATTTATTCTCCTACTCATACAAAGATTGGTGAAATACATGTACAAAATAACTTGTATATGATAGTTTCTCATTATAATAAACAATCTATCAATGCAATCACTATTGTTGATTTACATCAACAAATGGGT
>NW_006760402.1:875227-884714 GCF_000271605.1 Fomitiporia mediterranea MF3/22
AAACGCCCTTTAAACTACAAGGCTAATGTGATGCAGACAGACGAATGATGGAAGGACATAAAGCAATAAACGGCTACGTCTTTCAATTAGCTAAATCAACCATATCTTAGTCAAGCAAACAGCAAAACCTGGTACCACTATCTGTTTACAAAGCAGAGTTGCAAGCACTAGTGTATGCTACTCAAGAAGCCATTTGGCTCAAACGATTTGCTGAAGAAGTACTGCAGACTGAATCGGCACCCATTACAATTTATTGTGATAATCAAGGTGCAATAAAGACTGTAAAGTCTGACAAAATAACATACAATGCTCACACTAAACATCTTGATTTACAAAAAGACTTTGTGCAATGTTACATTCAAAACGAATACATCAATGTATGCTATGTTCAATCACAGAACCAATTAGCAGACATCCTTACAAAGGCTCTCCACGTCCTGCAGATCAAGCATCTAAACAAACTATTAGGCATACAGTCTTAGTTCTTAATTAATGCTTGAAGGGGAGTATTAGATTACACTCTGGATTAGGAAATCCCCAATTGCCTTATGTAGAATTACTGCACTTGGAATGTCTCAGATTATCAGACTTCACTATGTAGTATATAAGGTAGATACTTGCTTGATGTCTCAATAAGAGAGAGTACTTGGGGCACTCCCACTATGCTTGTTAAAAGTCTCAAAGTCCTCTAGTGTGAGACATAGTCTTAGTCTTTATTGTTTCTGTATCAGTTCATTTGTTGTGTACTTTGTAAGTGTACTTTCTGTTATTCATGTCTCTCTTCCAAGGTTGTAACTATACTAGAAGAATTTACACCTGTTCAGAACTACTCTAGTCTTATAAGACTTGTAGTTTAGCTCCCCCTCAAACTTAACAAATAACCTGTGTTCTTCTTGTAAACACTTTACAGGAGTTTCATCTAGAGCCTACTATAAGGGGGGTTTCTATATGTAAGGAAACTCACTGTTCCTCACAAGAGAATTCTAATTGCCCTTAGTTCACTCAACTACTGACTGGGATAACTTAGTACTTGAGCAAGGGGTCAGGGGAAAAGAATCCCCTTTACCCAGCAATCAATACTGTCTTTTATAGGGTAGTACACGTGTAGATACATAAGGAGAAAGTGTAACTAACTACAATGAGAATATATGAGCTTGTGGGTCCTACTGTACAGTGATCTAACATGATCAGCAATGTAGTAATAGTAAAATACAAACTAGTAAATTAAATCCTTACACTTGCCCTCTAGCATTTAGTCCTAAATACTAAAAATCAGTAGAAAAGGCAGAAAACTTACTTAAAGTAACAATTAGTAACAAGTAAATAAAGAAATACCTTGCCTATATGTATGGGAAACATTCTTGTAATGTAGTACTGCCTCTCTGAACTGATCTAAAGTCGATCTGGTGAGTATTGAGACAGTGGTGGTGTTCTAGACAGTGAGTAGTATAGTTCTGAACCATGTGAAACTAGATAAAACATTAATAGAATTAAACATAGTCAATATTACTGTATAGTCAATTAGTAGGAAAGTTGCCTCTTGATTGTTGCTATCAATACAACACTTTTTGAAGAGAATTGGTAGAGTTCCTAGGGAGATATGGTGTTTCAGCTCTTGGGTATTCTGAGACACACAGCATAGATTAATATGTACAGAAGTGGAAATTCTGACAGTATAGTAATTGCAAATATTCTCTTCTCCTGCATCTTCAGGAAGCACAGAGGTAAATCCCTAATCAACAAAGCTATAGCCTTCTTCCTTAATAGAATGTATTAGTGTTACAGCTTCTAGCTAACCTTGTATGTTTCTCTACTCCTGTAGAATAGTCATACAATAATAGGTAGCAGAGATGTGTTCCAAAATTCCTCTGCTATGTCCTCGATTTTTCCAATAGACTAGTTCCTGCAAATGTAATGCCTTGTGCTTGTATTAGTAGAATGTCTCCAAATGTGTACTCTTTTACTTGCAATAACCAACTGTGATGCAAAACTGGATATCCTGTTAAGCTTGATGTCCAAATACTAATTGCAGAGTACAATGTAGAGTGTAATATCTGTCCTTGAATGAGAATATTGTCTCAAACTCAATGAAATTGTAATGTATGAGCCTAATATCACTAGATATGTGTGTATATACATAGTATCTCTGTGTACAATGAATGTCCTGCTGTATTCTCATACTGTTTCCTTGTGTCTTGACTTGTTTGTGTCTTTGTAAGTCAATTGATTCGATTCCTGAATTGTCTGAGTATACTTTTGCTGTCTCATAGTACAATGTTCTATCACAAAATGTCTAAGTAGTGTTCTCTACTTTCCTGAGTACTATAACTGTCTGTATACTGTGTTGTTCCATGTATGTCTCTATGAAAAGTCCTGTCTGTATACACAGTAGTGCTGCCTGAAGTCCTGAATGTATGCTGCCAATTCCTTGTTCATTTGGCAAATCCATGTGTGGATCAATGTGTTCTAGCATTGACTTCCTGTCTTTCTGTGTCCTTGTCCTTGTTCCAATGTATTCTTTCCTTGTGTACCTATCATGTGTCCTGTTTCCTGTAGTACTAATACTGTCTGGTACTGTAAAGTCCTTCACAAAATCATTTTGTAGTAATCCAAGTAAGAAAATTGTACACTCAAACATGTAGTTTGTATGCTCAAAGAGTGTGTATACAATACAATGTGTGTGCCTCTTACTCTCTCATCAAAATATGACTTCATTTTTGGTGTAAAACGTCTGGTACTGTCCTAGAACATATCTGTAGTGTTTAGAGAGGTCTTCTGTATGATTTCATACTTCAAACTGATTGTAACTACTCATTCCTAGAGTGGATTGAACTGTATCATCATCCAATAGATGTCCTAGAGTGTCCTGATGCTCTGTTTCCTTCTGTAGCATTAAAGTATCATGCCTGAATACTTGAATAGTCTGTTTGATCATTACTAATTCATTATTACTCTGATATTTGCTAGCTGTATGTGTATTGCCTTTGCTTTCCCTTGAAGCAGTGTGATAATCTGTTTGAGCAGATTGAGTGGATTGAGCAGATTGTCTAGGTTCCAAACCTGTTCTCTAGCTTGAAGTTGCTCTCTAAACTTCTGTACTTTGTTCCATACAAAGCATATCCATTCCTGGTCTCAGTAGTGTCTTACTATCCTTGTAGTACATAGATTGTAGTGGTTTCACATCCTGTAGATTGTAATTGTCATCCTGTAGCTTGAATAACCTGATTCTTACTATGTATCCTGAGTATATACATACTAGCACATCTGTTTGAGTGCCTGTGATACTCATAATATGTCTGATAGAGTATCCTGAGTCTATTCCAATGAATCCTGACTGTCTGAAGGTGTATTTTACAATGTAATACCTTATGTTCTCCTGAAACTGTGTTCTGTACAATATATCCTTGTGTTCCAAACTGGTTTTAGCATTTTCCAACAGTTCTTCATTATGAACTGAATAGTTTCGTAGTGTAACATCCAATTGTACCTTATAGAACATTGTTCTATGCAAAATTCTTTGATTGTGCTCATTATAGACTGTTTCTTCAATCCTGAAGATGGAAATGTCTGTTCCAATGTCAACTAACATAGTTCCTTTGTAGTACTCAATACTAATCTTGTATCTCTTCCTGTACTGAATAGAATCGACTGTGTATGTGTATGTCTGTGTCTTTCTATCACTGTTAATATATCTCCATGCCTGATACTTATTCTGAAGCAGTATCATTGTATTCTTGATGTATATGCACTTTTCTTTACTCAATGTACTGATGTCTGTCTTTCAATGTGTGATGTAGCCTTCTAACTTAATAGAATACCTGTGTGAATTGTTTGGATTGAAATATTTCTTAGTATCCAAGAGTAGTCATAGTTTATAGTCTAGTAATGCTTGATAGATTGTCCTGCTTGTGCAGTTTACTATTTGCATTGCCTTGTAAACCATAATACTATCTGGCTGGTTATATTCTGATCTTCTAACATTCTCAGATCCTTTCCTAATGTCCTAGTACACATTCCTGTTGTCTGTGAACAACCTGTATTTCTTAAGAGCATTGTTTCGATTTGTGGCTCTAAGAATTGATAGTAGTGTCTCTGAAATGTCTATATATGTATTGTCTTGTGTCTGTAGCGTCTTAGATTCCTTGAAACAATGGTTGTATGTGTGTTTCCTAGTCCTTTCCATGTGCCATACGTATCTGTAGTCTTGTAGAATCCTTTCTACACTGTATGCCTGTGCTTTTGAGTATAAAATGTTATTGTATACACTATACAATCATCTATCTCAATGTTTAGACTTCCTGTAATGTTTATTCCTGTACTGAATGCCTGTAGTATGATGCCTAAGTGCTGTAGTCTCATAGGGTCTCGAATATACTGAATTTGCCCTTTCAAATGTATTGTTTGTATGCCTGAACTTGTGTTCCATTGTAGAACTCTCTTGTTCTGTTACTGAATCCTTAGTAGTACCTTCACAAAGTATCCAAATTGATAAAACATGTATATTACTGCTAGATATGTCTGAATCTGTGTCATAGTCCATAATCAACTCCAATTCTATGTAGTTCTCACTGTCTAAGTTGTCTGCTAACTTATCTAAAGTGGCATAACTGATACTGACATTATTAGATGATAAACAATCATCCTGCACATTGTTCAATATGATTGTATTGTGAGTAGGACAATTCCTGGCTAAGTGGTCATCTTGTTTAAAAATAAAACATAGTCCTTTTACTCTCATTTTGTCCAATTTTGATTGGGAATAATATTTGAAACCTGTAGCATATGTTCTCTGATGGTTTCCTGTCTCTCTTTCATACTAGTCATTGTTCCTTGATGGATAATACAATTGCCTAGCCTTTCCTTTAGTGTTTGCACTACTTGTATGTATAGTATCCTGACTAGAGTCACTGTGGTCTGAATCATTACTTTCACTATCCTGTAGAGTGAATTGATTGTTTCCTGAATTATCAGAACTGTCTGTATACAAATAATCACTCTAAGAATCATTACTGTGTCCTTACAGATGGAATTGACATCTAGAATCTATGTGCCATTTGATTCCTATGGATTCATTTGCTTTTTCAATACTCTCAAGCCTATCCTTGAAGATTGAGTAATCTACAGTGTCTGGATTCAAGCAATCTAATTGTAATTGCCTCTGATACTTGGAATTCAATCCATACTATGCCTGTCTGGTCAAATCTTACTGAGAAATGTTTCCTAGATTCATAGCTTTCATCTCTAGGTCATACAAATAATCCTGAACATTCCTATTACCTTGTTTCAAAGTGTTGAACTCTTTCCACAGTATTTCAGCAAAGTTGTAAGGGAAACAAAAGTTCATAAGTCCTCTAAAGAATTGAGCAAGTGTCCATCTATACTCATGGTTTACAATCTTTTGCAAATAGAAATTCATTACTTTTCCCTTAATAAAACCTGGCATTATCCCTACTTGGCTCTTAGGGAAATGATGAAGTCCTGATTGTTTCATGTACTGATTGACTTCAATAACAAACTTTGTATACTTCTGCAAGTCTGGTTCACCTGAGTATACTATAAGAGCTATTGGTTCTGCACTGTACATCTGTATCTTCAATTTGAGGAGTTCTTTATTCTGTTTCTTCCTCAAGTGTTTCTTGTACTTCTTAGTAGCCTCTGTATCACTCGAATCAATGTCTGACAGTTTGAATAAAGCATTACTTTGATTATTGTTATTGGATGAAGAGGAATCTGAATTAATACTGTCTGAGTCTGATCCTAGGTTGAAATTTCCCTTTCTCTGTATTCTAGAGCTCTGTATTACTCTGTATACATAGCTATTCTTTGCTAGGCTCTCTAAAGGTCTTACTGATGCAAATCTGCCTTTCTGAACATTATTCAGTGCTTTGCTATGCTTGTGTCCATTGTTTGTTCTTGAACTACTGCTCAAGCTATTCTTATACTTACTGTGCTCAATATGTGGCTTTGAACTGTATAGTCTGCTGCACTCTGAATCAATATTGTTCTCACTAATACTACTAGTGTTTGCCTTGCCTGGGACTGCTTTCAATTACAAAGTATTGCTATGGGATTGTTTGTTCCTTTTATTTTTGTGAGGGATACTCTGATGTTCTGAAAAACTTGGTATTTCTAATTAAGACTGTATATATCCAGGTATTTTGCTTTCTCTCTGATTCCTGGACCTGGCTAGAGTGTTGTATCCATTGTAGTACTCCTGTACATTGCTCCTGTGTAATGTGTAGTTGATATCTACTATGTATGAGGTTAAACACTCGATTTTGTAGGTGTATACTTGATTTTCACCCTCTGGATCAAGTACTAATCCTTGTAGTTCCAATTTGCATTCACTTTTGCTATCCTCAAAGTACTGTTCTGTTGATGCAATGTCTGTTTCACTTGGATAGTCTGAATCGATTTCACAATTGTATTGAATGCCTGACAGTTCTGGTTTTTGTTCTGTTCCTTGTGCTTTGTGTTTTCCTTTTGCTTTACACTTTCCTTTCACTTTCTACAAATGTAATAGTTTGTCTGGACTCTTGAGTGTTTCTTCTACACTCTTAGATCAATAGTTCTGATCTCTACTGTCTGTTAGTACTATAGCATGTCTGGCTTTTGTTCTGTAGCCTGCCTGAAGCATTTCATACTTTTCTGTTACTATACTATCAAGTCTGCTCTTGTTTGATGAAGGAGTTGCTTTCTCCTCTTCCTAATACATTCTATCAAACTTGTACATTCTCTTATTCAAATCTTTGATGTCTATTGAACTGTGGAATGGGCTGACATGTTCTATGTCTATCTCAATTGCTCTGGCTCTTACAATGTGTCTAAAGGTCTTACTTGCCTTCTGGAAGTCTTGTTCCTCATCAGATCTCTATAATTCTGATGCCTGGCTCTCCTGGCCTTGTCTGTTACTCTTGTCCTTCAAGTCCTGGCTACTTTCTTCACTGTCTAAAAGGGTCTTAGGTGTCTCATTACCCTCTACATTACTGTTGTTAATGTGTTTCTGTTCTGAAGTAAGTGCACTCACTGGATACTCATCCACACTCTCACTAATACTAACTATATGTACTCTGTAACTCTTGTACTGGCTTGCAAATTCCTTGATACTTGCTGTTAGCTCTCTATATTGACTTGGTGAATCCTCAAACCAAATTGCCTGTCCTCTATTGAGTGAATCCTCAAACTTGGTAGCCTTAAATCAATAGAGTGAATCCTCAAGCTCAATTGCCTGTACTCAGTGAGTTGAATCCTCAAACTTGACCTTTTGTACTCAATTAGATGAATCCTTGAATCCAATCACCTGTTCATCCTGAACTCAACTGTAAGGATAGGTATACTAGCCTTATGCAAAGATTCTCTCTTTACCAGTACACTCAACTACTGACTAGGATAACCTAGTAATCAAGCACTGAGAAGGAGAAAGAATCCCCTAACCCTTAGCTTGAAAACCCTTTATATATGTGTATACATGTGTAGTAGGATACAGGGTAGTCTAGTGAACAAAAAGGAAAACACTCACAAGCACCTACAACACATGTTGTACAAATGCACAGGTAGTACAATTGTTACACTTGCCCTCCAGCATTTAGTCCTAAATGCTAAGGGAGTTAGTACCAGAATAAACAAAATAACAATACAAAAACAAAAGAAAACGTTAGTAACTTACTACAAAGTTCAGTACTACTGTGCTAGGACGTTCTCCACAGCCATGGATGTGTCTTTGATCAGTCCTGTAGTGGACTGGACGTGTTCCTGTCCGGCTTGAACATGTTCTGCAGTAGAACTAGTGGAACTCACAGCAGATTGGTTGGAATGGCTGTCAGATTGAGCAGAAAGCAGCAGATTCAGTAGTAGAGTAATTCCTTGAGTGTTGAATGAGCTCAGAGCACTCATATCAAGTACTGAAGTAAGATTGGTGGATGTCAAGGGCAATTGCAAATCGATCCAAGGACATTTACAGTTGTGTGAGTGGAATATAACAGTTCTGTTGTTGATTTGCTCAGCTCTATACTTTGCACCTAAGTAAAACAGTAAGGTATATGTACTCATAATAATATAATACAGAATATATGTGCATTTACCTTGGTTCAAAGCTATGTTCTTACAGTATACAAAGTCCTGGAACACTTGTATCATCTTAGCATGTTGAATACAGTCTTGGAACAGTGGTAGCAGGCTCAGTCTTACATAAGAAGGAACATGGAAGTTATACAAGCATAATACAATGAGATAACACTCTGGGAGTTGTATAGTAGGGTCAAGGGAATTGTTGTGGATAGCCCTGGAGAAAGCTGCAATCTCCTTGAGCTCCTCTTAATTGAAAACATAGTCAGTACTTGTACTGTGATTGTGAGTAACCTAATCCTGAGTGATTGGTTGTACTCAAGGGCCAACTAAGAGTTGTAGAGGAGGATGAGGCATATTTGTGCCTTGTAGAAAAGTGGATGCAAATGTATGAGCAACGAATTCTTGAGTAGTAGACATGATATGCACAGTAAAGTGACTATATGTACAGTTTTTAAAGCCTTTGCATATGTCTACCTGTATGTCCATACTGTAGCATTGTGTTTGAAAGGTTGCCTCATGTTTTACTAGACTGATACTAACCTGAGGGTCATCAGTATTGAGTTTTCCCTTTCCTAGAGTTAGTACATTAATAGAATCAATTCCAAGTATGTCTAAGTATTCCTTTAAGGCCTCAAGGTGTGCAATTTTATTATAGGGTAGCCATGTGTGATCTCTGGACTTTCATAGTATTTTGAACAAAGCAGTAGTCCCTTGTCCTGCATGAGTTTCAATCAAATCTACTGTCCATTCCTTGTTCTCATTGTTTAATCCAGTAACTTGTCCTACTTCCCTTCTAGGGAATAATCTATCATTGTTTGGAACATGTATCCTAAGTAGTGATGAATGAAATACAGGGTGTATGTTACGATTCCTCATTTCCCTAGGTAGATCTAGTTCAAATGCCTTGTTTCCTGTGTTCCAGATTATTTTGTAAGGTCCTATGTACTTTGGTACTAGTTTCCTTGCTCACTGTCTTGGTAGATTCATGTTCTTTGTAGAAACATACACTAGATTGTTTAATTCAAAGGAAGAGAGTTGTCTGTGTCTATTAGCATGTCTAGTTTGCTTTACCCTTGCCTGAAGGATTGTATTGTGTGCCTGTAGTATTGCATCCTTTACTTTCTAAGCATAAGTCCTTACTCTAGGATATTCATCCTTCCTGGAGTTGTTCCATATCAAGTTCCTTAGCATCTGACTGTAATTTAGAAAGAATAGTGTGTATCCTGTAGTTTCTGACCTTACTGTATTGATAGCATACTCAATCATAGGTAGTTTATGTATCCAATCCTTTTGTTTAGGAGAAATACATTGTCTGAGCATCTGAGTAATTGTTCTGTTCATTCTCTCAGTCGATCCATTAGTCTGTGAATGATATACACTCAATAGCTTCAATTTAATACTTATAAGTTCATGTAATCTT
>NW_006760402.1:884734-887019 GCF_000271605.1 Fomitiporia mediterranea MF3/22
TTTTAAAGCCTTTGTGTATGTCTACCTGTATGTCTATACTGTAGCATTGTGTTTGAAAGGTTGCCTCATGTTTTACTAGACTGATACTAACCTGAGGGTCATTAGTATTGAGTTTTCCCTTTCCTAGAGTTAGTGTATCAATAGAATCAATTCCAAGTATGTCTAAGTATTCCTTTAATGCCTCAAAGTGTGTGATTTTATCATAGGGTAGCTATGTGTGATCTCTGGACTTCTATAGTACTTTGAACAAAGCAGTAGTCCCTTGTCCTGCATGAGTTTCAATTGAATCTACTGTCCATTCCTTGTTCTCATTGTTTAATCCAGTAACTTGTTCTACTTCCCTTCCAGGGAATAATCTATCATTGTTTAGAACATGTATCCTAAGTAGTAATGAATGAAATACTGGGTGTATGTTACGATTCCTCATTTCCCTGGGTAGATCTAGTTCAAATGCCTTGTTTCCTACATTCTGGATTATTCTGTAAGGTCCTATGTACTTTGGTACTAGTTTCCTTGCTCACTGTCTTAGTAGATTCATGTTCTTTGTAGAAACATACACTAGATTGTTTAATTCAAAGGAAGAGAGTTGTCTGTGTCTATTAGCATGTCTAGTTTGCTTTACCCTTGCCTGAAGGATTGTATTGTGTGCCTGTAGTATTGCATCCTTTACTTTCTAAGCATAAGTCCTTACTCTAGGATATTCATCCTTCCTGGAGTTGTTCCATATCAAGTTCCTTAGCATCTGACTGTAATTTAGAAAGAATAGTGTGTATCCTGTAGTTTCTGACCTTACTGTATTGATAGCATACTCAATCATAGGTAGTTTATGTATCCAATCCTTTTGTTTAGGAGAAATACATTGTCTGAGCATCTGAGTAATTGTTCTGTTCATTCTCTCAGTCGATCCATTAGTCTGTGAATGATATACACTCAATAGCTTCAATTTAATACTTATAAGTTCATGTAATCTTCTCCAAAACATACTGGTGAATAGGGAATCATAGTCACTAACAATGTAATTAGGCAGTCCATGCAATTTATAGATGTTTTCAAATACTATCTCTGCAATTTCTCTTACTCTGTATGTTTTCCTAGTAGGAATAATGTGTACTATGCTAGTTAATAGACAAATAACTGTACAAATCATATCAAAAGGTCCTAAATGGTTCTTTGATTCAGGAAAAGGTCTAACAAAGTCCATTCCTATGCCTTCCCAAGGCCTATTAGGTACTGAGAGCAGATGTAGTAAACCAAACGGTTTCTGATTGTTAGGTTTGCTGATCTTGTATGTATGACACGAATTGTAGTAGGAATTAATGTCTATGATCATATCTTTCCACCAAACTTGTTCTCTAAGGTACAAAAGTGTCTTTTACAGTCCTAGGTGTGCCAAAATAGAATGTGCATGCTCTATTACAATTTCCCTAGCGTTTCTGTTGTGTATTAGAATTCTAGGTATGTAAAGTATGTACCTCTTACCCTCCTAGCAAAATATGAGTCCATTTTCAACATGAAAATTCTGGAAGTGCTTCAGATCTTATAATATCTGATTGAAGAAGTTATCCTCATAATATCTGCCTTTGAGACATTCCAGGAATTGTAAATCTGGTGAAGATTGAGCTATTATATCAGGTAACTGTAGTTCAATCAAGTTCCAGAGTTGATCAGTAGTGTTCTTTGGTACTGGGACGTTCTGATCATTAATTTCCAATCTAATATCATTGTCTGAATGTCTGTATCCTTGCATATTACTTCTGGTGTCTGGTACGTTTGCAGGTGAATTTATTTCATGCAAATCTGATTGTTCAGTGTTCTGAGGCAGTGTTTCTAATACCTTACTGTGTGTATCTGTTTCCTGATCTTGCTCTACATTCTCTGGTATTGTAAACCAGCTTCTAGTCCTTGTAGCAGGCCTGCCCTCTGTTTGGAGGTCTGTCTGTGAGTTTCTGGCATGTCTAGTAATTAATCTAGCCTTTCTACTGTGCAGTCAACTTGTAATCAATCCTTAAGGTGAAGTTTTCCTTACTGCTACTAGTCTAGCCTCAATATATGTAGTATCCTGTATCTCTAACAGCTGTGAAATGTTATTCCTGACTTGATTAATCCTTGATAGATCATTGTTATTAAGTTGTAGTGTATATTCTTACTGAGATTGAGTTGTTCCTGGTAAATCTCCTGAGTATATGTATGATAACATGTCTGTAAGAATGTTTGTAGTGCCTGGAATGTATTTTACAGTGAAATTGAAGTCTGATATCTTCTCTAGCCATCTGGCTTGTCTTCCA
>NW_006760402.1:887039-900231 GCF_000271605.1 Fomitiporia mediterranea MF3/22
CTCTACATTCTCTGGTATTGTAAACCAGCTCTAGTCCTTGTAGCAGGCCTGCCCTCTGTTTGGAGGTCTGTCTGTGAGTTTCTGGCATGTCTAGTAATTAATCTAGCCTTTCTACTGTGCAGTCAACTTGTAATCAATCCTTAAGGTGAAGTTTTCCTTACTGCTACTAGTCTAGCCTCAATATATGTAGTATCCTGTATCTCTAACAGCTGTGAAATGTTATTCCTGACTTGATTAATCCTTGATAGATCATTGTTATTAAGTTGTAGTGTATATTCTTACTGAGATTGAGTTGTTCCTGGTAAATCTCCTGAGTATATGTATGATAACATGTCTGTAAGAATGTTTGTAGTGCCTGGAATGTATTTTACAGTGAAATTGAAGTCTGATATCTTCTCTAGCCATCTGGCTTGTCTTCCACTTAATACTGGTTGCCTTAGAATGTGTTCTAACACTCTGTGATCAGTATACCAAAAGAAATGTGTTCCTTGTAGTAGATTCTTGTGTCTTAGCATAGTTTCTACTCCTGCTAGTAATTCTACATTGTGTACTGGGTAATTCTGTTGTGCAGGGTTTAATTTTGCTGAGAAAAACACTGCTATCTTGGAATCTTTCCAATCATGACCTTGGCTGACTATTCCTCCAATTCCTGAAGCCAAAGTGTCTGTAACAATGTTAATAGGTGGCACATTCTTACTGTAGTCCAATACTATCCTGTGATTATGCCTGAAATCTGATACTAGCTTTACTATTTGATCAAACACTCACTGTTCAGTGAATGTCCATCTGAAAAATGCAGTTTCTCCTGCAATTTTTGATAAAATACCTGTAGAAATGTGTAACTAAGGTATATTAGGTGCTAAATACCCTACTGATCCTAGGAAACCTTGTAACAAATCTTTATTAGTAGGTACTTTCCATTGTTGAATAGAATCGACTTTATGAGGGTTCATTCTAATGCCTTGATCATCAATAATGTGGCCTAGTATCTTCAATTCTTTCTGGAACAATTGCATCTTATGTTCACTGAGGTAGAATTTCTCCTTGCACAATATATCAATGACAGTTCTAAGATGTTGTATATGATCCTCAATCATGTCTGAATAAATTACTAAGTCATCTAGGTAGATATCCATCCAGTCACCCAAGTAAGGCTGGAAAATGTGGTTCATTAATGCTTGATAGGTGGCTCTACTATTACAATCACCTAATTGTATTACTTTACTAACCATTGTTCCATCTGGAGTGTTGAATATCAATCTGTTTACATGCTCAGGGATTATTCTAATCTGTTCATACATGTCTTTACTATTGAAACAATCAGCATCATGCTAAGAACTGTACATCACATGTAGACAATCACAGCAATCAATTCTGAACACCCACATGACTCATAGAAGCCTACTCCAAGAACACCCAACTATTCCACATTACAAGCATTTGCAAACAGAACCACAAGAGTGTGTAGTCTTGGAATTGGCTTACACACATTGTTTTCTCTACAGGATGTACAGATCATGTGCTTATCACAGGCTCAGAACACAAGTTGTGTCACAGTGAGTGGCTCAGCAAACCATTACATTATCATTGCCCAGATCAAAGTACTACAATCTTCCAATCAGATAGGACATCAGGGCAATCAAAGTGTTGATCTCAGGAGACTGCCAGAAATCTCGGAACTCTCCACACTTTGTCTGTACCAATCAGATGATAATGGCATGAGAACCTTCTATTTCTTTCAATGTAAATCTTGCTTTTCCCTTTTGCATAACATTTCCTGTAGCTAGAATACAGGCCACTTAAATTTTCCTCATACATTTTCACCCTATTTTCTTCCAACCTCTGGCAAAAGGTTCTCTTATTTGTTCTTGTATATTTTGTTATTTTTCTTTTGTTCAGTCATGACATTTCCCTGTTAGTACTATACTTTTCCAGAACTTGGAAAACTATAAATACAGCTACTCATGTACTAGATACAAGGAGGAATTCAGATAGTTCACCCATTGATTTAGCTCTTGTCTCTTGTCTCAAAGTCCTCTAGTGTGAGGCATAGTTTTAGTCTTTGTTGTTTTCTGTATCAGATTGTTTGTTGTGCACTTTACAAAGTGTACTTTCTGTTATTCACATCACTCTTCTGAGGTTGTAACTGTGCTAGAAGAACTTACACCTGTTCAGAACCACTCTAGTCTCCTAAGACTTGTGGTTTAGCTCCCCCTTGAACTTAACGAATCACCTGTGATCTTCTCTTAGACACTTCACAGGAGTTTCATCTGGAGCCCACTGTGAGGAGGGTTTCCATAGTTAAACAACACAAGTTCTAACAGTTCTCAGCATTCTGAACAGGTTTCTCAGACACTAGCCTGTAGGCTTAGGTCAACTCAGTCACAGTCAGCACCAGTACCTGTATTGAGCAGAACATGCAGATCTGCTAGAATCCAATTGTGCTACAAAACGTCTAATAGTCCAAACACTAGAAGTACAGAATCCAATATTGTAGAAACCTTAGGAACACTATCAGAACAGTAGAGTGCTTGAGTCAGTAACAAAGAGGAGGAAGAAGAAGACCTTGTAGCAACATTACTCAATCCCCAAATAATCGATTTCTGAATTTGCAACAAACCACTACATTTCATGTCCCTAGAATTGTGTACAGGATTGCTAGCTACCCTACAACTTTCCCAAATCACATTAACATCACAACCAACTGTAACTAGCATGCTGTATTGTAGAAGAGCATAGTTGTCTCCACAGGAAACAGAGACAGTCTAGCAGCCAGTATCTTCACTTGTACCAGTAACTAGTGTATTGTTAGTAACACAGCTCCAATTACAGCAACAGTAACTTGCAAGTGACACACAACTACTTCAGCAACTACAAGTAAACACACAAATTCTATTGTAACCAAGACTAGCAGTGTAGCCAATGGCCACATTGAACATTCTGAAGCTGCCTCATTGTAGAGCATGTGATACACTGTCCTTTGACAGAACCAAGCCCTAAGAATTACAGAGGTATTTCACAGACATGGAAAGTCTCACAAACGAATGTAACATAGTCAGAGCAGATATTATTCTGCTTGCAATGAAGTACATACCTGTAGAAGTAGAGGATTTGTGGGATAATGTGGATAAAACGTTTTAGGATACATTTAAGACAGGAGTAATCATGTATTACCTGAGTCTCAAGACAGGAGCACAATATGCTAGAAGTGACTTGGATACTATAGTACAGAAATGGGCAGAGAGAGGAATTACAAATAGGGATGATTTGGGAACATACTACTAAGAGTTTACACTCATAGTAACCTATTTGACAACTAACAATAAGCTGTCACTAGAGGAATCTTACTGTGTTTTTCTGTACATGTTCTGTAGAGTAATTGTAGAAAAGCTGATACAGAAGTTAGAAATCAAGTATCCAGACCATGAGGACAGACTTGTATACAATATTGCACAAGTTGTAGCTGTAGTAGGGTCAATCCTCAGGGGATCTACACTCACAGTAGTTAGTAGATTGGATATGCTTGTAAGTCAGCCTGTGATTCTAGTCAAACAGGAAGAAGTTAATTTGACAAGCATTGTGGAAGTGCTTCAGAGTCTACAATTGCAAGTAGAGTCAATAAAGTAAGGCCCAAGATCAGGAGGAGGAGAATATGGTGGAGGTTCAGGCAGAGGATCAGGAAACAGAAGTTGCACGTTTTGTGGAGAATCTGGACATTTTATATGTAGTTACTCAAAAGTGTCAGAATACATTACAAACAGGAAGTGTACACAGAGCCTAGACAATAAAATTATCATGGCTAACAGAAACACCATTTCTGGGATAGGGCAGACCTTGAAGGAAAAGGTTGATAGCCACTTTCTATCATTACAAATGTACTCTGTTAGTTTTGTACAGGCTACACTAGTTGTAGTACACAGTCCAGAAGCTCCTGTACTAGTTATAATGGTAGAGATTGATGAAGAAGAAGAGGAGGAGGTGGAGAACCTTGTAGAGCTTGAAAGGCTTGAAGTAATGTTAGGAGAAGCCTGTAAGAAGGTTGCAGAACAATCAAAAGTAAAGGATACAAAGGGGAAGGGAAAGTAAGGGTGTGATTACAAAGTAGTAAAACCTGCAGATATTGGACCAGTGCTAGCAAGTATGTAGTAAGACACAACTAGGACAAAGGAGTACCCATACTGCTACATTGCACCAATTGAGGACCCAGAAATAGCTAGAAGAGTTTTAGATCACAGCTTAGACTAGAAAGTGTGTATTACACAGTAGGAGTTGCTTGTATTGTCTCTGGAGCTTCAGAAGAAGACTCACAAATTAGTAACATTGAGGTGCTAAACAGATGGAAACACTGTGTTCTATAGTAGAGAACTGCCTGTTGCAGGATCAAACAATAGTAGGCTACAGTAGTATCACAACATGTCAGCAGAAGTTAACCATTTGCTTCCACTCTGTATGCTTAAGGTAATAGTAGACAGAAAAATTGAGGTAGATTGTGTGCTAGACTAGGGATCAAGCATAAACATAGTTTGAGCTGATGTATGGGAAGCATTAAAGATTCTGTTGGATTGTAATATGGCTGTTACACTTGAAACAGTAGACACTAGTCAGGGATTGACTGTAGGACAGATTCTAAGGTTGCAACTCTCTATAGGAATGCTTCATGTAGATATCATAGTACAAGTTGTGTAGAAAGCTCTGTTCAGGATCTTGCTAGGTAGACTGTTCTTTACAACTACAGAATGTGAAACTAAAGATTTCACAAATGGGGAGCAGCACATAACACTTTAGGACCTGAATGATCTGTCAAGGAGGTAGTCTCTGTTGACTAGAGTGAGGGCACTGTGATACAAGCCAGAGATGGATTTTTGAGAAGTGTCAAGGAACTAGAAACACTACAATTCTGGAGAGATACACATATGACAAGCAGATTAGGAACAAACAAGCAGAAGAGTAATAGTAAGGCAATGATTCTATACAGAGGAAGAGACAAAGGAAATAGAGTAAATGCAAGAAAGGATTGTAGTCAAGGATCATGAGTCACAGAATTATGGATGATAGAGGCAGTAGAGTCACAGAAGTCAGTAATTCTCAATACACTAGATGACAAACTCAACACAGTTTTGTGGGCTTACAAGAAAGTTGTGAATAAGGTGTACCCTATACCTAGAGTGCTTCCAGAGGAGTTCTGTATAGTCAGACAACAGCACCCTAATCCTCTAGCTGGAATACCTATATTACTAATGATACTACAGCCCTTTGTGCCTACTAGCCAACTTACAGAAGAACAGATGCAAGCAATTAGAGAATTGCAATCAGGATTCCTATGGCTGGAAGAATGGAAACTTGTAGAAAACCTATTAATACTACAGTCAGAAGTGTTTGTGTGGACAGAAGAGGAGTAAGGAACATTGGACCCTACATACTTTGATCCTATTCAAATTCTGACTGTAGAGCATGTACCATGGGTAGAGAAAAGTATTCCAATCACACACAGAATTGAGAAGAGGGTGATTGAGTTGTTGAAGGAGAAGTTGTATAACAGAGCAATAGAACTATTGAATTCCTCCTATTGATTGTGATGGTTTTGCATTACAAAGAAAGACAGAGTATCCTTGTGATTTATTATCAATTTGCAGAGGTTAAACACAGTTACAATAAAGGACACAGCCATTCTGCCAAACATGGAACTAATTGTGGAAAGCTGTAGAGGTTGTACATACTATACACAACTCAATTTGCATATTGTGTTTGATCAGAGGAGTTTGGATGAGTAGTCTAGAGATCTGACAATGTTCCAGACACTTCTAGGAACGTTTCACTTGACAGTATTACTAATAGGTTACACCAACTCAGTACAGATTCTGTATAATGACTTAGTGTTTATTCTTTGCAATGAGATTCTAGATGTTACAAACTCATACACAGACAATGTTCTGGTGATTGGACCCTACTCAAGATATGAGAAAGCAGACAGAATGGAGGAAACGCTTCCTGAGAACAAGGGAATACAGAAGTTTGTATACAAGCATCTGATGGATGTAAACTGGATTTTGTAGAGAGTGAAAGCTGTAGGAGGAACGTATTCTAGGAAGAAGATGATGCTTTACAACAAATCTGTAATATTTGTTAGGCATAAGCTGATGTATTTGGGGAGAGAGGCTGAAGAATTGTAAATACAGAAGGTTAGGGATTGACTGCCTTGCAAGAGTGTTACAGAAGTACAGGGATTCCTTGGAACAGTAGGAGTGCTTCATGTTTTTATTCAGAATTATACAAAGTTAGCACAACCACTCAATCGACTCACACAAAAGAACTTGATATTCAATTAGAATAATGAAGTACAGAAATCTATGGACACACTCAAGGAAGCAGTTTTACATTGCCCTACACTAACACTAATCAACTATGAGTCAGAGTATCCAGTAGTTTTGGCAGTAGATTCATCTATCATTAGAGTAGGATAGTATATTAGTCAGGAGCACCTAGATTGCAAACAGAGAATAAATCAATTTGGATTGATTAACTGGAATGCAACACAAGTGTAATATTTGTAAGCAAAAATAGAGCTGTTTGAACTTTATCATACACTTTACACATTGTACATATATCTCATAGGTGTCAAGAAATTAATTGTGGAAATGGACACTTCATACATAAAGGGAATGATCAATAAGCCTGACCTACAGCCTAATGTAACAATCAATTACTAGATAGCTAGTATTTTGCTATTTGATTTCGAGTTCCACCACATTCCTGCATCAGACTTTAAGTGTACAGACAGATTATCACAATACTGAGTAGTACCCAAAGACTCCCTAAACAATGACACCTATGAAGACTGGATTGACAAGTCATACAGATTTTATACAGTAGAAATAGAATCTACACAACACAGACATCAGCCAGAAACACACAGGTCTACAGAACACAAAGCTTTGTTAGTTGAGTGTGTAGAAACACAGTCCTGGGTTTCAGATGTGACATGCTAGGAGACACACAACAACATTATTGACAAATCATTTCAAGTAAACAAGGACACACTACAGGCAACACGTTCTGGCAGACTGCAACATAGATTATTCCTGGAAGTCATTATTCTGAAACAGAACTGGAATTGGATATGTTGAGATAAACTGGAACAACCTGATCTGGAACACAGAAGAGTAGAAGATGAAGCAGACAAAGGACTACAGGAGTAGGAACCTGGAGGAGAGTCTCACAGAGTTGTAGGAACTGAGTAGGTAGAGGGAGTGGATGACAAAGTAGAAGGTGACAATCTAGAGCTGATAGGGGTTGTGTACAGTATCCACAGTAATGAGACTGAGGGTTTAGACACAACAGTAGAGTGATTTCTGTAATCACTAACTGCTGAAAGGTAAGAAGCAAGACTGAAGGCTGTGAAAGAGTATCTTAGCTTGCTTTGCAAACCAAGTAGAATTGTAGACACTGATTTTCCAATGTTTATACAATACACTGTACAGTTCTTCATACAGAACAATAAGATTTAGCATTAAGGTCCTGAAGGAAAGCATTAGATTGTGCTGGATAAGGACAGGAGATGAGTGTTGGTTAGGATAGCACACAAAGACTTAGGACACAAGAGAATCTTTACAGTACAAGCCTGTTTACTAGATTGGTTCTGGTGGCCATCTCTTACAGAAGACATTAAGTACTTCATTAGGACTTGTCATGTATGTCAGACTCAGCAGATGTAACAAGTGCTGATCCTACCAAGTATTCTGGAGATTGCACCACTTTTCCAAAAGATCCACATAGATACAAAGGTTATGCTGAAAGCAGGAAGATTCTAATATATTGTACACACATACTGTTCATTATCAGGGTATCCAGAGTTTCACATGCTTCATGTAGAGAACAGAAGGACAATAGGACAGTTCATCTTTGAGGAACTTCTATACTAATACAGGGCATGTCCCAAGCTTGTAACAGACAACAGAACACCTTACATTACAGTACTGGACTATTTGCAAGAACAGTACCACATTAATCATATTTGGATTTCCACATATAACTCCTGCACAAACAGAATTATTGAGCAGAAACACTTGGACATACAGGAAGCAATTGTAAAGACAGTAGGAGACAATATTGAACATTAGTATAAGTACACACATTCTGTGTTCTGGGCAGAGCAGATTACAATTCAGAAAGCAACTGGATATTCTCCTTATTACCTTGTTCATAGAGTAGAGCCAATATTACTGTTTGACCTGAATGAGGCAACATATTTGGTTCCACCTAAAGGATTGCTACTAACAACAGAGGAACTGATAGTGATACAAGTGTAACAATTGTAGAAGAGACTAGACAACCTTACACAAATGATGGAAGGTGTACAGAAAGTCTACAAAAGATATGCAAAGCATTTCACAGAAGTCAATTGTAATCAGATCAAGGACTACAACTTTGCTCCAGGTACACTAGTACTAATCCACAATTTGAAAGTGAGCAACAACTTAGGACAAAAGATGAAACTGTAATACCTCAGACTGTTCATAGTAGTGCAAAGAACAAAAGGAAACACTTATGTTGTAGCAGAACTGGATGGAGCAGTGGCCAAGTTATGTATTGTAGCATTTTGCTTAATTCTGTATTTTCCACATTCACATTTAACAGTTCCTATCTTGTGTCTCATCAATGTAGCAGAACTAACACTAGAAGATGTAGAGCTACACAGGACTAGTCACAAGAATACAGATGATCTAGACAACTGTGCTTTGGATGCTACACTTGAAGTAGAACCAAGCAGAGAAGTTACAGACTCCTGATCTGAGAATGTACAATTTTTCAATATACCCTCCCAGTCTTGTACTGGAAACTAAAATATAGGGATTGATTCCCTACTAGCAACACTTAACAGTTGTGTAAATCTGTAAATACTGTGTTCTACCACAGTTCCCTATACTTTGTTATGTTTTATATTCACATACTTTTGATCTTCTGTTACATTCCTTCTCATTTACAATAAATTGCAAAAAGCCTATACAACATTCTATAAGCATATAAACCTTTATACAAATTATGATTCTTTTCCACCTATTCCTATCCTATTCTACTAGTTCTATACATAAATCATAAAAATATCCATCCATCCATTCCATTCCTCTTAACTCTCTATTTTATCTATTTTCCTATCCATTCTATCTATTTCTGTTCCATTCTGTTTATTCCTTACATTTCCAGTTTTTTTTCATAAAAACAAAACTGGACTTTTATTTCTCTACTTTCTACCCTGTTCTATTTCCTACTCTAACTCTTCCACTCTACTATCTACAGAGGCTTCTACTACTATAGCTAAGAAGTTGATACCCTACCTTAGAGTCATGATCTTTGTATCAAACTTGTTCTTCATTGTTATCAGCTACAACTCTAGGTCATTCAGCTCCTTAGTCATCTGTGAGTAGAGGTTGTAGACTGTTCTGGCTTCACTATGTGTGATCAGAGGAATGACAGAATGCAGGTTCTGAGTTGTACTGTACAATTCTGTAGTTTGCCCCCTAGTCTTATGCCAGATTCCCTTTAGGCTACATCTGGAGTGGCAGAATATACACACTGTACACTGGTTTTCTATATAAATGATCACTATTGACACAGTCAAAAATAAGATTGAAACAGACTTACTTGGATTACTATAACACAGCCAATCTATCACAGTCTGGTAAGTGGATCCCTAAGGACCCTTGTGCCTCTCTACACACTTCACACACTCAGGTGTGTAGAAGACCATTCCCTCTACCCAATCTGGAGGGATATCCTTGTCCTCCTTGCTTGAAGACTCTACTATAACCTTCTGGTTTTTTGCACACATTTCCTTGCTAGAGACTAGAATCTCTACCTTTATAATAGTGCACTTCTTACTTAGGAGCACTAGTACTGGCTCTAGACAACAAAATGGAGTCAGTATACTTAGAAAATCAACTACCCCTCATCCACATTACCTTTTTCCTTACTTTTGTCCTCTTTCTTCTTTTCCAGCTTTGTAACTACTTGAGGAACTAGGAGAAACATTGTATTAGCTTAGTACAATTTGTTAGCCATACTTGTACTTACTAACTATGACTTGTTTTTCCTTCCCATCCCTTCTTACATTAACCTTCTCTTTCTCCACAACTGGCTTTTTCTTTTCCAGTTTTGTAACTTCTTCAGGAACTAGGTAAAGACAACATTAGTAGTGTACAATTTGTTAGCTATACATTTAATTCATACCTAGCTTGTTCCCCTTTTCTACTACCACCTTTGACCTTTCTGTGTTTATGACAGTATCAGAACCTGTATAAACAGTTAGTTATTGTGTATGATTTGTTAGCTATACTTGTACACATACTTTTAGACTCCTCCTTTTCCTTCCTATCCTTCTACTTTGTTACTAACTATACTAAGACTGTAGCCTTCTCCTTCTCCTTCTCCTTCTCCTTCTCCTTCTCCTTCTCCCTCTCCCTCTCCTTCTCCTTCTCCTTTCCCCTCTCCTTCTCCTTCTTTACTTTAGCCTGAGCCTCTTCCTTAACCTTAGCCTACATTACTTTCTCAGCCTCTACCTTTACTTTAGCCCTAGCTACAGCTTTGTCCTCCTTTGCTTTTATAAGCTCCTCTACTGTTGCCTTACAATCTACAAGATGTTCTACATTAGTAGACAGATCAGAAATCAGGAAATAGGAGACTTACTGCCAGATTGACCCTCTACTAGTACAGACAAAACCTTCTCACCCTCTAAATTGTTATCATTGTGAGTGTTATTGTCTGAGCTCTCTTTGTCTTCAGACTCAGGATCCATAGTTGATCTGTTGGTTTCCTCCTTCACAACCTTGTCCTCTAGTTCATTTTCTGTGTCAGAACCTGTAGAGTACATTAGTATATGAGCTAGAGACAATGTACTTCACAGAGGTACTCACTGAGCATACATTCAACTAGCTTGTCATCCACATCCATTCCCTCACTAGCTACTACATTGTTGTGCACACAATTTCTGAGAAAAATCACAAAATCAGTATAAAAAGAGTGGAAAAGAGTACAACACTTACTGTTAGATTTGCTAGGGAGTAGTAATGACATGGCAAGAGTGATGGAAGGAAGCAGGAAGAATAAGCAACAATGTTCACACACATACAGAACTTACATTCAGTCTACTAATCATTAAATCAACCATGTGACTGTGGACAGTCACAAGCAGATGTGCTAGGAGATGAAACAATCAGTATTATACTAAGAACCATACATTACATACAGACAATCACAGTAATCAATTCCAAACACTTATGTGACTCATAGAAGCCTACTCTGAGAACACCCAACTATTCTACATTACAAGTATTTGTAAACAGAACCACAAGAGTGTACAGTCTCAGAATTGGCTTACACACATTGTTTTCTCTACAGGATGTATGGATCACATACTTATTATAGGCTCAGAACACAAGTTGTGTCATAGTAAGTGGCTCAGCAAACTATTATGTCATCATTACCCAGATCAAAGTACTACAATCTTCCAATTAGATAGGACATTAGGGCAATCAAAGTGTTGATCTCAGGAGACTGTCAGAAATCTTGGAACTCTCCACACTTTGTCCATACTGATCAGATGATAACAGCATGAGAACCTTCTATTTCTTTCAATGTAAATCTTGCTTTTCCCTTTTGCATAACATTTCCTGTAGCTAGAATGCAGACCACTTAAATTTTCCTCATACATTTTCACCCTATTTTCTTCCAACCTCTGACAAAAGGTTCTCTTATTTGTTCTTGTATATTTCATTATTTTTCTTTTGTTCAGTCATGACATTTCCCTGTTAGTACTATGCTTTTCCAGAACTTGGAAAACTATAAATACAACTACTCATGTACTAGATACAAGGGGGAATTCAGATAGTTCACCCATTGATTTAGCTCTTGTCTCTTGTCTCAAAGTCCTCTAGCATGAGGCATAGTTTTAGTCTTCATTGTTTTCTGTATCAGATTGTTTGTTGTGCACTTTGCAAAGTACACTTTCCATTATTCACATTACTCTTCCAAGGTTGCAACTGTGCTGGAAGAACTCACACCTGTTCAGAACCACTCTAGTCTCCTAAGACTTGTGGTTTAGCTCCCCCTTGAACTTAACGAATCACCTGTGATCTTCTCTTAGACACTTTACAGGAGTTTCACCATTAATGAGTAATTTATACTTCTTAGAAGTAACTCTCCTTAATACTGATTTGATATCTAGTAAAGGAGATGATAGTTTCTTAGTATTCTTGTTGCACTCTCTAAGATCAATGATGGTTCTCAATTGTATAGGGTCTTCCTTAGTCTTTCTAGGCTTTTAAAGTAGTAGCATAGGTATTGTGTTTGATCCTGTAACTACTTTCTATCTTCTGGATTGAATATAGTCCTTTCTCTTGTTTTGCTATTACTCTCTCAAAGGATCCAGACAAGTTGCCCTACAGAACTTGTATTTCTTATCCTCATCTAGGAGTGGTATACTATGATTAATGGCTCTGAGAGGTGGTAGAGGTGTTTCTGAAGTGTCTTTGAACAAATCTGTAGTATATTGCTTGATTTCTTGTCTGCATTTGTCAATTTCTTGATTATAAGTGTTAATAACCTTTGATGAAACAACTGTGACTTGTTCTCCTGTTATTGGTAGAGGTATTGTGCTTTCAATCCATAGTCTAGACTCATTGAAACTGATAGAAATCCTGTGTTGGAAGAGGAACAGTGTTCCTAGTATAATATCATAGTTATCCAAATTCATGATATCAAAGTACTGTATTGTGTTTATCTCTCTGTATTGTATTCTAGCATTAGTACAATAGTTTACTTTTGATCTAGAGCCTTGTACTGCCAATTGTATAGGTAGAGGTTTGGCTAATGCAAGTTTCCTGACACTTATTTGATCTGCAAACTTGGTGGACATGAAATCTGCTAATGATCCTGAATCAATTAATGCTCTTGCTAATTCTCCATTGATTTTGATCATAATTATGATAGGACATGGTATTGATCTCTTAAAGTCCTTAGTATAAGCTGTGGTACACTCAATTGTATTAAAATTGTTGAAGTTAGCAGTCATAGTGTGGATTTGTACAGGTAAATCATGCATATATACTCTATTTCCAGATATGAGATGCAAGTCAATGTTTTCCATGCTTGCAACTGAATACATTGGCTCAAACAATTCAGGATTAAAGATATCCTCTAT
>NW_006760402.1:900251-901249 GCF_000271605.1 Fomitiporia mediterranea MF3/22
CTCTAACATTAAATCTGTTCAGAAAAGCAATCTTAACAGGTAATGTGTACTCATTTCCATTCTCCCAATTGTCTATGATTGTAAACTGTGTATCTGTACTTCTGAAAACATAGAATCAATTGTGTAGATACTTATTCCAAAGTCTTCTGTTGTATTTCCAGTCAAAACAGTACAGAATTCCTTCCATAAGACATCTAGTAATTCCAAAACATACTGTATTGTTGTATTCACTGTAGAAATAGCCATTTCTGTAGATCGATCTCATTCTCCTCTGATTTCTCTTTCTAAGTTCAGCATTTACAAGGGGAATCTTCAATTCCGAAGTGTCAGAAGAGGTTTGTAGCTTCAAATCCAATTGTTCTAGACCAAATACTTGCAAAATAGTATTGTAACCAGCTAATGAATTGTAATTCTCATTCTCCTGAGTTGTAGACTCGTAACTATTGTCTGGATAATGTATCTGAATAGCCATAGATTGTATTCATAATGTAGAAAATGATGGATCCATTGTATTGTCTGCTATAAGATCCAAATCCAAGTAATTATCATCTTCCAAAGTATTGGTTAACTTATCTAGAGCAGAATAATTGATATTAACACTCTTAGACAATGTATTTGCATTGGAAACACTGTTCAGCTTTACTGTACTGTGTGTAGGACAATCTTTAGCTAAATGTGTAGTCTGTTTACAGATAAAACATTGTCCTTTAGCTCTCATATTGTCTAGTTCAGCTTGTGAATGCCTTTTCACACCTGTAGAATAAGTCTTCTTACTGTTCTCTTGCTTATTCTGCCTGGTATCTTTGTACTTCGGTTTGTAGTCCTTAGATCAGTCTTTCTCTTTAGGACTTACACTGTTAGACTGTATGTACTGCCTGTTACAATTATTACAATTATAATCATAATTCCTGTCCTTTGGTTGATTCTTATTGTCATTCCTGTAGTTCCTCTAGTCATTCTTCTTCCATCTGTCTTTTAGATGGTCTTCTTTGTTACTC
>NW_006760402.1:901269-916854 GCF_000271605.1 Fomitiporia mediterranea MF3/22
GTTACTCTGAGGATAGAATCAATCTCTAGTATCTGTATGCCATTTAATTCCAACAGCTTCATTTGCTTTTTCAATGTTCTCAAGCCTGTCTTTGAATTCTTCATACAAAACTGTGTCTGGATTCAAACAATCCAACTGTAATTGTCTTTGATACTTAGGATGAAGTCCATCCCATGCTCTCCTAGTCAAATCTCTATCAGAAATATTGCCTAGATTGATTGCTTTCATTTCTAGATTGTACAAATATTCCTGTATGACTCTGTGTCCTTGTTTCATTGTATTAAACTCTTTCCTAAGCATTTCTGCAAAGTTAGATAGGAAACAAAAGTCCATTAGACCTTTAAAGAATTGTGATAAGGTCTATTGAGATTTGTTCATGCCTATTTTCTGTAGATAGAAGTCTATAGCTTGTCCTTTAATGAAATTAGGTAGTACTCCCACTTGTTCTTTAGGGAAATAATGTAAACCTGATTGCTTCATATACTGATTGACTTCCATGACAAACTTGGTGTATCTTTGAAGGTTAGGTTCACCTGAATAAACTGTAGGAACGATAGGTTTTGCACTCTGTATCTGTATCTTCAATTTCAGAAGTTCCTTGTTCCATTTCCTCTTAGCAAGCTTTTTACACTTCTTAGTACCTTCAGAGTTGCTTGAATCAATGTCTGTAGGTTCGAATAATGCATCACTATCATTGCTATCGTCAGAACTTGAGTATCCACTCGAATCTGAAGAATCTAAAGAGTTATCACCTGGATCCAGGTCAGGATCCTGCCTTTTTACAATTTCTACTCTCTGTATCACACAATTCACATAACTCTTTCTTGTAAGGTTGTCTAAGGGTCTCACTGATGCAAATCTATTTGTCTACAGTGTATTCGAGCTTTGTGGCTCAGCAGTATCTTGTATGGTTCTTTTTCTGTGGCCTTTACTATTCCTATCTACACTGTGCTTGATAGAGGGTACAGAACTGTAGTGGAAATTCTTTTCCTTGCTCTCTTTGCCTTTTGCAGTTTCTGATTCGTCTTCACTGTCATCAGAGGCATCCAGAACTGTATGTATCACATCTGGGTTCAGTCTGTTCATTTTAATATTGTGTTTTGTGCTGGATGTATGTGTCAATCCTTGAACATTAGTATGATGGTGCATATATGCAGGTATTTTATTCTGCAATACGTCTCCTTGCCCTGCTAGGGTGTTGTATCCATAGTATGTGTCCTTGCCTTCATTTTCTATCTTAGGGCAATATATTTCTTGCTTGAAACAAACTGGTAATTCCTGAGGAGTTCTAGGAGCCTTGCTGTAGCTTTCATTTCTGAAATTCTATTGTCCTGATTCTGCATTTTGTCTGTGCTCTATCTCCTGAAAATACATTCTTTGTACATTGGAATCTGCTTTGCTGGAACTGTCTAGTTCTACCTGACTGTAATTACAAATGTCTGGAGCTTTTCCTTTATTTGCTCTTACACTTTTCTTATTGCTAGGTACAGGTTTACCTGAATCTTTCTTCCAAGGACATGTGCTTTCAAACAGTGGAGCATCTTCCAATCGTTTGGGCATTCCTTTAGTAGCTTCTGAGTGTCAACAACATACTTTCTGATACATCCATTTAGCTAACTTGTCTCCAGTTAGTTTAGATGGATCAATTGTGTCTAAATTGATGTTTCTTTCATGTTCCTGATACATACCATTGTACTTATGAGTTCTCTTGTTCAATTCCTCAATATCAATTCCTTGATTGAATGGACTGGCTAGCCTACTCATGGCTTTTGGTGTCTCTAGCCTAGGGACGTTTCTGAATGTCTTTCTGGCCTTCTGGAATGTTTCCTACTGTAAGGAAAGTATTGTTCCTTTACTGATACTCTTGTTCTTACTGACAGAATCCTTAATGCTAGTTTCCTGAGTGTTTACACTCTCTGTACTACTATTATCTACTTCTGTAAGCCTAGTAAGGTAAGCACTTGCTAGTGTCTACTCTACAGTGTGCATTAGTCTAACAATATGTGCTGGTACAGGTACATGCCTTTGTTCTACATTACTTGTATGTAATAGTTCATTAGGGTGCCTCCAGCCTAGTGTAGACAAGGACTTATCACCTGGAAAAGGGTCATCAGATTGCCTCCAGCCTACAACAGACAAGGACTTATTCTCTAGCATGTTAATAGTGACTTCTAGACTTGGGGGCCCTTCTGGGATTGTCTGCTGAGGCTCAGTGGCCACATTGTGTTCAGTACTCAACAGATAATCTTGTTGTCCATTGTCTGCATGCTCTGTTAATTTGAAATCTGTAGTGTGTACTGTTTTGAATCTCTCTACATTCAGGGAAAGCTGCTCTTCAGCACTTCCAAATGATGCTTGCCTCTTACAATATTAACAAGGAGGTCTCTCTACATTGAGGGGAACAATCTGTTTGTGTCCCTCAAGTGTTCTAAGTATCTTAGTAACCATAGTGAGAGTATATGTGTCTCTAATTTAGATTTGCAAACTACTCACTGATTTCTTTGAATTTGAAGGAGTACTAGGCAATGTGAGGAACATATTAGGGTGATCAAGCCCTCAGTTCTGGTCGTCAAAGCCTAGCAGGTTTATGGAAAGGTGGGTTCAGTCAAAAATGTGTAAGGATAGGTATACTAGCCTTACACAAAGATTCTCTCTTTACCAGTACACTCAACTACTGACTAGGATAACCTAGTAATCAAGCACTAAGAAGGAGAAAGAATCCCCTAACCCTTAGCTCGAAAACCCTTTATATATGTATATACATGTGTAGTAGGATACAGGGTAGTCTAGTGAACAAAAAGGAAAACACTCACAAGCACCTACAACATATGTTGTGCAAATGTGCAGGTAGTACAATTGTTACATCAACTGTCTGAATCCTTAAGAACAATCACTTGAGTGTTTCTACTCTCTGTACCTTTGTTTACTATTTCTTTGAGCCTAGTAGTGTCAATACTTGCTAGTGTCTACTCTATAGTACACATTTGTCTAACTATATGTGCTGGTACAGTTACATACCTTAATTCTATGTTATTAGTATGTACTAGTTTATCAGAGTGCCTCCAGCCTTGTGTAGACAAGGACTTATCACCTAGTATAGGTTCATTGGGTTGCCTCCAGTCTATGAGGGACAAGGACTTACTTTCTAGCATGTTAGTATTAATATCCAGACTTGGGTACCCTCTGGGAATTGTCTGTCAAGGCTTGGCAGCCACATTGTAATCAATATTCAATAGGTAATCTTGTTGTCCATTATCTGTAAACTTGATACACACCTGTTTGTTCCTTTTTACTGTTACAGATGCTTGGTCCTCAACCTATCCAATCAATGCAAACCTCCAGCATATCCAGTACTGGTCCATATCAATATGTGCTAATGTATTCTAGAAGCATTCCACAGTGTTCTAAAGCATTGTGAACCTACTGAGGGCTAATCTAGTAAGTAGTCTCTGTTTCTACTCAAAAATCATAACTTTACTCACTAAAAAATTCCTGATGGGTACTAGACAACAAGGGAGACCTAGGGTTGATCAGACCCTTCAGTTCCTCAGTGTCCAGTAAGGGGTTTTGGTGCTAGGTGGGTACAGTCAAAAATATGTAAGGAAACTCACTGTTCCTTACAAGAGAATTCTAATTGCCCTTAGTTCACTCAACTACTGACTAGGATAACCTAGTACTCGAGTGAGGGGTCAGGGGAAAAGAATCCCCTTTACCTAGTAATCAATACTGTCTTTTATAGGGTAGTACACATGTAGATACATGAGGAGAAAGTGTAACTAACTACAATGAGAATATATGAGCTTGTGGGTCCTACTGTACAGTGATCTGACACAATCAGTAATGTAGTAATAGTAAAATACAAACTAGTAAATCAAATCCTTACACTATAGTTAAACAATACAAGTTCTAACAGTTCTCAGCATCCTAAACAGGTTTCTCAGACACTAGCCTGTAGCCTTAGGTCAACACAGTCACAGTCAGTACTAGTACCTGTATTGAGTAGAACACACAGATCTGCTAGAATCCAATTGTGCTACAAAACTTCTGACAGTCTAACTACTAGAAGTACAGAATCCAATATTGTAGAGACTTTAGGAACACTATTAGAACAGTAGAGTGTATGAGTTAGTAACAAAGAGGAGGAAGAAGAAGACCTTGTAGTATTATTACTCAATCCTCAAGTAATTAGTCTCTGAATTCATAACAAACTACTACATTTCACATCCTCAGAATTGTATACAAGTTTACTAGCAACCCTACAATATTCCTAAACTGTATTAACATCATAACTGACTGTAACTAGAATGCTACATTACAGAAGAGCACAGTTGTCTCTGTAGGAAACAGAGACAGTCTAGTAGCTAGTATTATTACTCTCACTAGCAACTAGTATATTATTAACAACACAGCTCTAGTTACAGTAACAACAACTTGTAAGTAATGTGTAACTACTTTAGCAACTATAAGTAAACATACAAATTCTATTACAACTAAGACTAGTAGTGCAGCCAATAGCTACATTGAACATTCTGAAGCTACCTTGTTACAGAGTACATGATACACTGTCCTTTGACAGAACCAAGCCCTGAGAGTTACAAAGGTATTTTACAAATGTAGAAAGTCTTGTAAACAAATACAACATAGTTAGAGTAGATATTATTCCACTTGTAATAAAGTACATACTTGTAAAAGTGGAGGATTTGTAGGATAATACAGATAAGGCATCTTGGAATACATTTAAGAGGGGAGTAATTGTGTATTACTCAAGCCTTAAGACAGAAGTACAATATACTAGGAGTAACTTGGATACTATAGTATAGAAGTGGACAGAGAGAGGAATTACAAATAGGGACAATTTGGGAACATACTACTGAGAGTTTACACTCATAGTAACCTATTTGACAACTAACAATAAGCTATTGCTAGAGGAATCTTACTGTATTTTTCTGTGTGTATTCTGTAGAGTAATCATAGAGAAACTGACACAGAAGTTAGAAATCAAGTATCTGAACCATAAGGACAGACTTGTGTACAATATTACACAAGTTGTAACTGTAGTAGGGTTGATCCTTAGAGGATCTACACTTACAGCAGTTAGTAGAGTAGATATACTTGTAAGCCAGCCTATGATTCTAGTCAAACAGGAGAAAGTTAATTTAACAAGTATTATGAAAGTACTTTAGAGTCTACAATTACAAGTAGAGTCAATAAAGTAAGGCCTGAGATTAGGAGGAGGAGGATACAGTAGAGGTTCAGGTGGAGGATTAGGAAGCAGAAGTTGTGTGTTTTGTAGAGAATCCAGACATTTTATACACAGTTGCTCAAAAGTGTTAGAATACATTACAAATAGGAAGTGTGTACAGAGTCTAGACAATAAAATTTTATAGCTAACAGAAACACCATTTCTAGGATAGGGCAGACTTTGAAGGAAAAGGTGGATAGCTACTTTCTGTCATTGTAAATGTACTCTGTTAGTTTCATACAGACTGTACTAGTTATAGTACACAGTTTAGGAGTACTTATACTAGTTATAATGGTAGAGGTTGATGAAGAAGAAGAGGAGAAGGCAGAGAGCCTTGTAGAGCTCAAAAGGCTTGAAGTAATACTAGGAGAAGCTTGTAAGAAGGTTGTAGAACAATCAAAAGTGAAGGATGTAAAGGGGAAGGGAAAGTAAGAGTGTGATTATAAAGTAGTAAAGCTTACAAATGTTAAACTAATACTAGTGAGTACACAGTAAGACAGAACTGGAACAAAGGAGTACCTGTACTACTATATTACACTAATTAAGGACCTGAAAATAGCTGGAAGAGTTTTACATTACAGCTTAGACTAGGAAGTGTGTATTATACAGTAGGAGTTACTTACAATTTCTCTAGAGCTTTGGAAAAAGACTTGTGATTTAGTTACATTAAGGTACTAAATAGACAGAAACACTATGTTCTACAGTAGAGAGCTGCCTACTACAGGATTGAACCTTTGTACACTACAGTAGTATTGTAACATAATAGTAGAAGTTAACCATTTGCTTCTACTCTATACACTCAAGATAATAGTAGACAGAAAAATTGAGGTAGATTGTATACTAGACTAGGGTTCAAGTATAAACATAGTTCAAGCTAATGTATAGGAAGCATTAAAGATTCTGTTAGATTGTAATATGACTATTACACTTGAAACAGTAGACACAGGTCAGGGATTGACTGTAAGACAGATTCTAAAGTTGTGACTCTCTATAGGAATGCTTTACATAAATATTACAGTACAAGTTGTGTAGAAAGCTCTATTCAGGATCTTACTAGGTAGACTGTTCTTTGTAACTACAGAATGTGAAACTAAAGATTTTGCAAACAGGGAGTAGTATGTAACACTTTAGAACCTAAATGATCTGTTGAGGAGATAGTCTCTGTCTACTAGAGTGAGAGTACTATAATACAAGCTAGAGACAGATTTTTGAGAAGTATTAAGGAACTGGAAACACTGTAATTCTAGAGAGATACACATATGACAAGCAGATTAGAAACAAATGAGCAAAAGAGTAATAGTAAGACAATGATTCTATATAGAGGAAGAGGCAAAGGAAGTAGAGGAAATGTAAGACAGGATTGTAGTCAGGAATCACAAGTTACAGAATTATGGTTGATAAAGGTAGCAGAATTGTAGAAGTTAGTAATTCTCAATACACTAGATGATAAACTTAACACAGCTTTGTAAGCTTATAAGAAAGTTGCAAATAAGGTACACTCTATACTTAGAGTACTTCCAGAGGAGTTCTGTATAGTCAGGCAACAGTACCCTAATTCCCTAGCCAGAATACTTATATTACTGAGGAAACTACAGTCCTTTGTGCCTACTAGACAACTTACAGAAGAACAGATACAAGCAATTAAAGAATTGTGATCAGGATTCTTATAGCTGGAAGAATAGAAGCTTGCAGAGAACCTATTAATACTACAGTCAGAAGTGTTTGTGTGGACAGAAGAGGAGTGAGGAATATTAGACCCTACATATTTTAATCCTATCCAAATTCCAACTGTAGAGTATGTACTGTGGGTGGAGAAAAGTATTCTGATTGTACACAGAATTGAGAAGAGGGTGATTGAGTTGTTGAAGGAGAAGTTGTGTAACAGAGTAATAGAACTGTTAAATTCCTTGTATCAATTGTAATGGTTTTGCATTACAAAGAAAGACAGAGTATCCTTACAATTTATTATCAATTTGTAGAGGTTAAACACAGTTATATATAAAGGATGTAGTTGTTCTACCAAACATGAAACTAATTACAGAAAGCTGTAAAGGTTGTGTATACTATATACAACTCAATTTACATATTGTGTTTGATTAGAGGAGTTTGGATGAGCAGTCTAGAGATCTGACAATGTTTCAGATACCTTTAGGGACGTTTTGCTTAATAGTGTTACTAATAGGTTATACTAACTTAGTATAGATCCTACATAATGACTTAGTGTTTATTCTTTGTGACAAGATTCTGGATGTTACAAACCTATACACAGACAACATTCTGGTAATTAGACCCTGCTCAAGATATAAGAAAGCAGACAGAACAGAGGAAACACTTCCTGAGAACAAGGGAATACAGAAGTTTGTATACAAGTATCTGATGAATGTAAATCAGATTTTACAGAGAGTGAAAGCTGTAGGAGGGACATTTTCTAGGAAGAAGATAATACTTTATAATGAATCTGTAATATTTGTTAAGTATAAGCTGATGTATTTAGAGAGAGAGGCTGAAGAATTACAAATACAGAAGGTTAGAGATTAGCTACCTTGTAAGAGTGTTATGAAAGTCAGGGGATTTCTTGGAACTGTAGGAGTGCTTCACATTTTCATTTAGAATTACACAAAGTTAGTAAGACTACTAAATTGACTCACACAAAAGAACTTGATATTCATTTGGAATGACAAAGTACAGGCATCTATGAACACACTTAAGGAAGCAGTTTTACATTACTCTACATTAATGCTAATCAACTACAAGTCAGAGTATCCAGTAATCTTAGCTGTAGATTCATCTATTATTAGAGCAGGATAGTATATTAGTTAGGAGCACCTGGATTGCAAACAGAGAATAAATTGATTTGGATCTATTAACTAGAATACAACCTAGACACAATATTTGTAAGCAAAAATAGAGCTGTTTGGACTTTATTGTACACTCTACACATTACACATATATCTTATAGGAGTTAGGAAATTAATTGTAGAAATGGATACTTTATACATAAAAGGAATAATTAATAAGTCTGACCTACAGCCTAATACTACAATCAATTACTAGATAGCTAGTATTTTACTATTTAATTTTGAGTTCTGTTACATTCCTACAACAGACTTCAAGTGTACAGATGGATTATTATAATACTGAGTAGCACCTAAAGACCCTCCAGACAACAAGACCTATAAGGACTGGATTGACAAGTCATATAGATTTTATGTAGCAGAAATAGAATTAACATAATGTAGAACTTAGTCAGATTTGTAGATCTACAGAACACAAAGCCTTAGTAGTTGAGTGTGAAGAAACACAGTCCTAAGCTTTATATGTAATGTACTAGGAGACACACAACAACATTATTAACAAATCATTCTAAGTAAACAAGGACACAACACAGACAACACATTCTAGTAGACTGTAATATAGATTATTCTTAGAAGTTGTTATTCTGAAACAGAACTAGAATTAGATACATTAAGATAGACTAGAATGATCTGATTCAGAGTGTAGAAGAACAGAAGATGAAGCAGACAAAGGATGACAGGAATGGGAAGCTGGAGGAGAGTCTTACAGAGTTGTACAAACTGAGGAGGTAGAAGGAGCAGATGACAAAATAGAAAGTAACAATCTAGAGCTAATAAGGGTTGTGTACAGTATCTGTAGTAGTAAGACTGAGGGTTTGGATGTAACATCAGAACAATTCTTACAATCACTAACTACTAAAAAGCAGGAAGCCAGACTGAAGACTGTGAAAGAGTATCTTAGCTTACTCTACAAACTGAGCAGAATTACAGACACTGATTTCCTAACATTTATACAATATGTAGTATAGTTCTTTGTATAGAACAACAAGATTTAGTATTAAGGCCCTAAAGGAAAGTATTAGATTGTGTCAGATAAGGACAGGAGATGAGAGTTGGTTAGGATAGTATATAAGGATTTAGGACACAAGAGAATCTTTACAGTACAAGCCTAGTTACTAAATCAATTCTAGTAGCTATCTTTTGTAGAAGACATTAAGTACTTTATTAGGACTTGTCACACATGTCAGACTCAGTAGATACAACAAGTACTGATTCTACCAAGTATTCTAGAGATTGTGCCACTTTTCCAAAAGATCCACATAGATACAAAGGTTATGCTAAAAGTAGGAAGATTCTAATATATTGTGTATATACACTGTTTGTTATCAGAGTATCTAGAGTTTTGCATACTTTGTGTAGAGAACAGAAGGGTGATAGGACAGTTCATCTTTGAGAAACTTCTATACTAATACAGGGCATGTCCTAAGCTTGTAACAGATAATAGAATGCTTTATGTTGTAGTATTAGACTATTTGTAAGAACAATACCACATTAATCATATTCAGGTTTCTACATATAACTCCTGTACAAACAGAATTATTGAGCAGAAACACTTGGATGTATAGGAAGCAATTGTAAAGACAGTAGGAGACAATATTGGATATTAGTATAAGTACATACATTCTGTGTTCTAAGTAGAGCAGATTACAATTCAGAAAGTGACTGAATATTCACCTTATTACCTTGTTTATAGAGTAGAGCTAATATTACTGTTTGACCTGAATGAGGTAATGTATTTAGTTCCACCTAAAGGATTGCTACTAACAATAGAGGAACTAGTAGTAATACAAGTACAACAATTATAGAAGAGACTAGACAACCTTACACAAATAATAGAATGTGTTTAGAAAGCCTACAAAAGATACACAAAGCATTTTACAGAAGTCAATTGTAATTGAATCAAGGACTACAACTTTACCCTAAGTGTACTAGTACTAATCCACAATTCAAAAGTGAGTAACAACTTAGAATAAAAGATAAAACTGTAATACTTTGGACTGTTTGTAGTAGTGTAAAGAACAAAAGGAAACACTTATGTTGTAGCAGAATTAGACAGAGTAGTAGCCAAGTTACATATTATAGTATTTTGTTTAATTCTGTATTTTCTACATTCACATTTAACAGTTCCTATCTTGTGTCTTATTAAGGCTGCAAAACTAATGTTAGAAGATGTAGAACTGTACAGAGCTAGTCACAAGGATACAGATGATCTAAATAACTATACTTTAGATACTATACTTGAAGTAGAACTAAGTACAGAAGTTACAGACTCCTGATTTAAGAGTGTA
This sequence comes from Fomitiporia mediterranea MF3/22, assembly GCF_000271605.1. Lineage (NCBI taxonomy): Eukaryota > Fungi > Basidiomycota > Agaricomycetes > Hymenochaetales > Hymenochaetaceae > Fomitiporia > Fomitiporia mediterranea. The sequence goes on from NW_006760402.1 coordinate 911,655, forward strand.
CAATTTTTTAATATACTCTCCTAGTCTTATACAAGAAACTAAAACATAGGGATTGATTCCCTACTAGTAACACCTAACTGTTATACAATTCCTGTAAATACTGTGTTTAACTACAGTTCTACATACTTTGTTACATTTTATATTTATATGCTTCTAATCTTCTGTTACATTCCTTCTTATTTATAATAAATTGTAAAATCCTATACAACATTCTATAACTATATAAACCTTTATACAAATCATAATTCCTTTCTACTATTTCCTATTCTATTCTACTAGTTTTATATATAAATTATAAAAATATCTATCTATCTATTCTATTCCTCTTAACTCTCTATTTTATCTATTTTCCTATCTATTCTATCTATGTTTCATTCTATTCTGTTTATTCCTTACACTTCTGTTTTTCTGTTTATAAAAACACAACTGAAATTTTCTATTTTACTACTTTTACTCTATTCTATTCCCTACTCTAACTCTTCCACCCTACTATCTATAGAGGCTTTTACTACTATAGTTAAGAAGTTAATACTCTGTCTTAGAGCTATAATCTTTGTATTAAACTTGTTCTTTATTGTTATTAGTTATAACTCTAAGTTGTTCAGCTCTTTAGTCATTTGTAAGTAAATGTTGTAGACTGTTCTAGCTTTACTATACATAATTAGAGGGATGACAAAATATAAGCTCTAAGTTGTACTATACAATTCTGTAGTTTACCCTTTAGTCTTATACTAGATTCTCTTTAGACTATATTCAGAGTAGTAGAATTACTATAAACATAGTTAAAAATAAGATTTAAACAGACTTACTTAGGTTACTATAGTATAGTTAATTTATTATAGTTTAGTAAGTAAATCTTTAAAGACTCTTGTGTCTCTCTATACACTTTATACACTTAAGTGTATAGAAGACTATTCTCTCTATCTAATTTAGAGAGATATTCTTATTCTTCTTACTTAAAGACTCTACTATAATCTTCTAGTTTTTTACATATATTTCCTTACTAGAGATTAGAATCTCTACCTTTATAATAGTGTACTTTTTACTTAAAAGTACTAGTATTAGTTTTAAACAATAAAACAGAGTCAGTATACTTAGAAAATCAAATACCTCTTATTTATATTATCTTTTCCCTTACTTTTATTCTCTTTCTACTTTTCTAACTTTATAACTATTTAAGAAACTAGAAGAAACATTATTTTAACTTAATACAATTTGTTAGTTATACTTTGTACTTACTAACTATAACTTGTTTCTTCTTCCCTTCCTTTCTTATATTAACTCTCTCTTTCTTTATAACTAACTTTTTCTTTTCTAGTTTTATAATTTTTTTAGAAACTAAGTTAAAAAAAAAACAATATTAGTAATATATAATTTGTTAACTATATATTTAATTTGTACCTAGCTTGTTCCTCTTTTCTACTACTACTTTTGTCTTTTCTATATTTGTAACAATATTAAAACCTGTATAAACAGTTAGCTTATTATATATAATTTATTAGTTATACTTATATATATACTTTTAAACTCTTTCTTTTTCTTTCTATTCTTTTACTTTATTACTAACTATACTAAGACTATAGTTTTCTCTTTCTTTTTCTCCTTCTTCTTCTCTTTCTCCTTCTTCTTCTTCTTCTCTTTCTCCTTTTCCTTCTCCTTCTCCTTCTCCTTCTCTTTCTCCTTCTCCTTCTCCTTCTCCTTCTCCTTCTCCTTCTCCTTCTCCTTCTCCTTCCCTCTCTCTTTCTTCTTTTTTACCTTAGTTTAAACCTTTTCTTTAACTTTAACTTATATTACTTTCTTAACCTTTATCTTTACTTTTACTCTAATAGTAGCTTTATTCTTCTTTACTTTTATAAGCTTCTCTACTATTACTTTATAATTTATAAAATGTTCTGTATTAGTAAACAGATTAAGAAATAAGATACTTATTATTAAATTAACTTTTTACTAGTATAAATAATACTTTCTTACTTTCTAAATTGTTATTATTATAAGTATTATTGTCTAAACTCTCTTTATCTTTAGACTTAGAATTTATAGTTAATCTGTTAGTTTCCTTCTTTATAACCTTATTCTCTAGTTTGTTTTCTATATTAGAACTTATATAATATATTAGTATATAAGTTAGAAACAATATACTTTATAAAGGTACTTACTAAGTGTATGTTTAACTAACTTATTATTCATATTCATTCTCTTACTAGTTACTATATTATTGTGTATACAAATTCTGAAGAAAATCACAAAATTAGTATAAAAAGAGTAGAAAGGAGTATAATACTTACTGTTAGATTTACTAGAGAGTAGTAATAATATAATAAGAGTAATAGAAGAAAGTAGAAAGAATAAGTAATAATGTTTACACATATACAGAACTTACATTTAGTCTACTAATTATAAAATCAATTATATAACTATAAACAGTTACAAGCAAACACACTAAAAGATAAAACAATTAGTATTATACTAAGAACTATACATTATATATAAACAATTATAGTAATCAATTCTAAACATTTATATAACTTATAAAAGTATATTTTAAGAACACTCAACTATTTTATATTATAAGTGTTTACAAACAGAACTGTAAATGTGTACAGTCTTAGAATTAGCTTATATATACTGTGTACTTTACAGAATGTACAAATTACATACTTATTATAGACTCAGAACATAAGTTGTATTATAGTAAGTAGTTTGACAAACTATTATATTATTATTGTCTAAATTAAAGTACTATAATCTTCTAATCAGATAGAACATTAGAGTAATTAAAGTAATAATCTTAAGAGACAGCTGGAAATCTTAGAACTCTCTACACTTTGTCTATACTAATCAGATAGTAATAGTATAAGAACCTTCTACTTCTTTTAATGTAAATCTTACTTTTCCTTTTGTATAACATTTCTTATAGTCAGAATGTAGACTACTTAAATTTTCCTTATACATTTTCATCCTATTTTCTTTCAACCTTTAGTAAAAGGTTCTCTTATTTGTTCTTGTATATTTTGTTATTTTTCTTTTGTTCAGCTATAACATTTCTCTGTTAGTACTACACTTTTCTAGAACTTGGAAAACTATAAATACAGTTACTTATATACTAGATACAGGAGGAATTCAAATAGTTCACTTATTGATTTAGCTCTCATCTTTTGTCTTAAAGTCCTCTAATATAAGGTATAGTCTTAGTCTTTATTGTTTCTATATTAGTTTGTTTATTGTACACTTTATAAGTATACTTTCTATTATTTATGTCTCTCTTCCAAGGTTGTAACTATGCTAGAAGAATTTGTACCTGTTCAGAACCACTCTAGTCTTATAAGACTTGTAGTTTAGCTCCCCCTCAAACTTAACAAATTACTTGTGTTCTTCTTATAAACACTTTATAGGAGTTTCAGTATTAAGCCTCTACTAGTGTTAATTCTAGTCTTAGACATTTAGGACCTCTACTAGTATTACCTCTAGCTCTAGACCTAGCTAGAGTATTAAGCTCCTACTAGTGTTATATAAGGATTTGATTTACTAGTTTGTATTTTATTATTACTATATTACTAATTGTGTCAGATCATTATATAGTAAGACTTACAAGCACATATATTCTCATTATAGTTAGTTACACTTCCTCCTTATGTATCTACACATGTATACTCTTATAAAAGACAGTATTGACTGTTAAGTAAAGGGGATTCTTTTCCCCTGACCCCTTACTCAAGTACTAGGTTATCCTAGTCAGTAGTTGAGTAAACTAAGAGTGATTAGAATTCTCTTGTAAGGAACAGTAAGTTTCCTTACATATTTTTGACTGTACTCACCTAGTACTGAAACCCCTTACTAGATACTGAGAAACTAAAGGGTCTGATTAACCCTAGGTCTCTCTCATTGTCTAGTACCTATCAGGAATTATTAGTAAGTAAAGTTATGATTTTTGAGTAGAAACAGAGACTACTTACTAGATTAGCTCTTAGTAAGTTCACAATACTTTAGAACACTGTAGAATGCTTCTAGAACACATTAACACATATTAATATAAACTAGTACTAGATATGCTAGAGGTTTGTATTAATTGGATGGGTCAAGGACTAGGCATCTGTAAAGGTGAAAAGGAACAAACAGGTGTGTATTAAGTTTACAAGTAATGGACAACAAGATTATCCATTAGATATTGATTACAATGTGGCTACTAAGCCTTAACTAACAATTCCTAGAGGGTACCCAAGTCTGGATATTAATACTAACATACTAGGATGTAAGTCCTTGTCTCTTGTAAGCTGGAGGCAACTGTTACAGTTCTCTACTCTTGTACCTTCAGTTCTGAGGGTTCCACACCCTTCCATACCAGAACTCAGGACTTCTGTCCCTTAGGGGTGCTATTTATAGACTATATGTATGCTGACTCTTGCTACTACCCTTCCTTACTTCATCATTCTATTCCTTTGACCACCCCTTCATTCTTTGTATCATTCTATAGTCTCTTACCCTTTGTCCATCCCTTCATTCTTTGTACCTTTATCTTTAACATTCCTTTCTTTCATTCTTTGTAGCTTATCATTCTTAGTAGCTCATACTCCCTGAGTACTCTTGTGTAGTTTAGTATATATAAGTGTACAAGATCAGACTGGTCCTGTAGTCTTGATCTTGTCTACTCTAGGTAGTCCTGTACTCTTAGGCTCACTCTATATACTCTACTCTTGTCTCACTCTCTCTCTCTGCCTATTCTGCAAGTTCTGACTATGTTCTAGTACTTACATTCTGTATTTCTGTTGTGTAGGATAGTTGTAGCCTGGGTCCCCTTGCTGAGCCTTCAGGTCCCCTCTATACTGTTACTGACATCAGATCAAGACTACCTATTACCACCCTACAACTCTCCTACATTTCAGGTATTAGTACTTGCTGTTGTGTCAATCTCTTTCCTTTGTCCTGACCCTTTTACATTTTTAAATTTTAAACTTTCTAAACCCTTTTAAACTTTTGCCACCCTTCTTCTATTCATTACCCCTTTTAGTTTAGTGTTGATTCCTTTGTAGTATAAACATGGACCCTACTACACTGACTGCCACCCCTACTGTCCTGCCAGATCAGTAGTTACAAGCAGAGCTAGCTTAATACATACAGACCTCTATCTAAGAGGCCTTTGCTAACTACATACCCCCAGCCCCTTCAGAACCTGTTCCAATCATTCTGGAAGTTGCAACCTGTT
>NW_006760402.1:921857-925565 GCF_000271605.1 Fomitiporia mediterranea MF3/22
AGTCCCTGTACTCTTAGGCTCACTCTATATACTCTACTCTTGTCTCACTCTCTCTCTCTGCCTGTTCTGCAAGTTCTGACTATGTTCTGGTGCTTACATTCTGTATTTCTGTTGTGTAGGATAGTTGTAGCCTGGGTCCCCTCACTGAGCCTTCAGGTCCCCTCTACACTGTTGCTGACAGCAACCTAATAAACTTATTCTAGGTGATAAGTTCTTGTCTACACAAGGCTAGAGGCACCCTAATAAACTAGTACATACTAATAATGTAGAACTAAGGTATGTAACTGTACTAGTACATATAGTTAGACAAACACACACTGTAGAGTAGACACTAGTAAGTATTAACCTTACTGAGCTTAAAGAAATAGCAAATAGTAGTACAGAGAGTAGAAACACTCAGGCAATTAGATTTGAGGATTCATCCAATTGAGTACAGAAGGTTGAGTTTGAGGATTCAACTTACTGAGTATAGGTGATTGAGCTTAAGGATTTACTTAATCAATTTCAGGCTACTGAGTTTGAGGATTCACTTAATAGAGGACAGGTGATTTGGTTTGAGGATTCACTAAGTTAACATAGAGAGCTAACAGTAAGTATTAAGGAATTTGCTAGCCAATACAAGGAGTACATTGTGTATATAGTCAGTATTAGTGAGAGTGTGGATGAGTATCTAGTGAGTGTACTTACTTTAGAACAGAAACACATTAACAACAGTAATGTAGAGGGTAGTAAGACACTTAAGACCCTTTTAGACAGTGAAGAAAGTAGCTAGGACTCAAAGAACAAGAGTAACAGACAAGGCTAGGAGAGCTAGACATTGAAACTATAGAGAATCAATGAGGAACAAGATTTCCAGAAGGTAAGTAAGACCTTCAGACACATTGTAAGAGCTAGAGCAATTAAGATAGACATAGAACATGTTAGCCCATTCTACAGTTTGATAGACATTGAAGATTTGAATAAGAGAATGTACAAGTTTAATAGAATGTATTAGGAAGAGGAGAAAGCAACTCCTTTATTAAACAAGAGTAGACTTGATAGTATAGTAACAGAAAAGTGTGAAATGCTTTAGGTAGGCTACAGAACAAAAGCCAGACATACTACAGTACCTACAGACAGTAGAGATCAGAACTATTGATCTAAGAGTGTAGAAGAAACACTCAAGAGTCTAGACAAACTATTGTATTTGTAGAAAGTGAAAGGAAAGTGTAAAGTAAAAGGAAAACACAAAGTGTAAGGAACAGAACAAAAACCAGAACTGCTAGGCATTCAATACAATTGTGAAATCAATTCAGACTATCCAAGCAAAACAGACATTGTATTTACAGAACAGTACTTTGAGGATAGCAAAAGTGAATACAAATTGGAACTACAAGGATTAGTACTTGATTTAGAGAGCAAAAATCAAGTATACACTCACAAAATCAAGTGTTTAACCTTATACATGGTAGATATCAACTACACATTGTACAGAAGCAATGTACAGGAGTACTACAATAGATACAACACTCTAGCCAGGTCCAGGAATAAGAGAGAAAGTGAAATACCTGGATATATACAGTCTTAAATAGAAACATCAAGTTTTTCAGAACATCAGAGTATCCCTTACAAAAATAAAAGGAACAAACAATCCTATAGTAATACTTTGTGATTGAAAGCAGTCCCAGGCAAGGTATACACTAGTGGTATTAGTGAGAATAATATCAATTCAGAGTACAGCAAACTATACAGTTCAAAGCTACATATTAAGTGTAGTAAGTATAAGAATAACTTAAGTAGTAGTTCAAGGCTAAACAATGGACACAAGCATAGCAAAGTATTGAATAATGTTCAGAAAGGTATATTTGTATCAGTAAGAACTTCAGAGAGCCTAGCAAAGAATAGCTACACATACAGAGCAATACAGAGCTCTATAATACAGAGAAAGGGAAATTTTGACTTAGAATCAGACCCAGACAGTAATAACTCGGATTCCTCTTCATCTAATGACAATAATCAAAGTAATGCTTTATTCAAACTGTCAGACATTGATTCAAGTGATACAGAAGCTACTAAGAAGTACAAGAAACGCTTGAGGAAGAAACAGAATAAAGAACTCCTCAAATTGAAGATACAGATACATAGTACAGAACTAATAACTCCTACAGTATACTCAGGTGAACCAGACTTGCAGAAGTATACAAAGTTTGTTATTAAAGTCAATTAGTACATGAAACAATCAGGACTTTATCATTTCCCTAAGAGCCAAGTAGGGATAATGCTAGGTTTTATTAAGGGAAAAGTAATGAATTTCTATTTGCAAAAGATTACAAACTATGAGCATAGATGGACACTTGCTCAATTCTTTAGAGGACTAATGGACTTTTGTTTCCCTTACAACTTTGCTGAAATACTACAAAAAGAGTTCAACACTTTGAAACAAGGTAATAGAAATGTTCAGGATTATTTGTATGACCTAGAGATGAAAGCAACAAATCTAGGAGACATTTCTCAGCAAGATTTGACTAGACAGGCATGGTATGGATTGAATTCTAAGTACTAGAGGCAATTATGATTAGATTGCTTGAATCCAGACACTGTAGATTACTCAATCTTCAAGGATAGGCTCAAAAGCATTAAGAAAGCAAATGAATCTATAGGAATCAAATGACACATAGATTCTAGACAACAATTCCATCTGTAAGGACTCAGTAATGATTCTCAGAGTGATTATTTGTATACAGACAGTTCTGATAATTCAGGAAACAATCAAGGCACTCTACAGGATAGTGAAAGTAATGATTCAGACCATAGTAACTCTAGTCAGGATACTATACATACAAGCAGTACAAACGCCAAAGGAAAGGCCAGGCAATTGTATTATTCATTGAGGAACAATGACTAGTATGAAAGCAAGACAGAAATCAATCACAGGACATATGCTACAGGTTTCAAACATTATTCCTAATTGAAATTGGACAAAATGAGAGCAAAAGGACTATGTTTCATTTGTGAATAAGATGACCACTTAGTCAGGAATTGTCCTACTTGTAATACAATCACATTGAACAATGTGTAGGATGATAGTTTATCATCTAGTAATGTCAGTATTAGTTACACTACTTTAGATAAGTTAGCAGACAACTTGGACAGTAAGAACTACATAGAATTAGAGTTGATTACAGACTATGACACAGATTCTTACATATCTAGCAGCAATATACATGTTTTATTAATTTGGATACTTTGTGAAGGTACTACTAAGGATTCAGTAATGGAACAAGAGAGTTCTGTAACAGAACACAAGTTCAGGAATGCAAACAACACATTTGAAAGGGTGAATTCAGTATATTTGAGACCTTATAAGACTACAGCACTTAGGCATTATACTACAGGCATTCAGTACAGGAATAAACATTGTAGGAAGTCTAAATATTGAGATAGACAATTGTATAGTGTATACAATAACATTTTATACTTGAAAGCACAGGCATACAGTGTAGAAAGGATTCTACAAGACTATGAATATGTATGACACATGGAAAGGACTAGGAAACACACATACAACTATTGTTTCTATGTATTTAAGATACTGTAGACATACTACAAGGTACAGGACATTAGGAAAGGACCTGAGAATGTTAGAAGATTGGAATATAACTAGCCAGATAGTATTATAGTTTATAAGGCAATACAAAGAGTAAACTGTACAAGCAGGACAATCTATCA
>NW_006760402.1:925902-960179 GCF_000271605.1 Fomitiporia mediterranea MF3/22
CTACATTATGTATTGGAAGACAGAAATCAGTACATTGAGTAAGGCAAAGTGTATATACATTAAGGATAAGATAATACCACTCTAGAATAAGTATCAGACATAGAGATACATTGACAGTAATAGAAAGACACAGACATACACATACACAGTTGATTCTATTTAGTACAGGAAGGTATTCAAAAGCAAAGAACTGCTTCAGACACTCTCAGGACCAGTAGAATGTTCAGACATTCAGGCATATTGATTCTACAACATTAGAACAAACATTTCCATCTTTAGGATTGAAGAAACAGTCTATAATGAGTATGATTGAAGTAATTCACATAGAACATTGTTCTATAAGGTACAATTGGATGTTATGCTACAAAACCATTCAGTTCATGATGAAGAATTGTTCAGAAACATTAGAACCAGCTCAGAATGTAAGGATATATTGTACAGAACACAGTTTCAGGAGAACATAAGGTATTACATTGTGAAATACACTTTCAGACAGTTAGGATTCATTAGAATAGACTCAGGATACTTTATTAGACATAGTATGAACATTACAGGCACTCAAACAGATGTGCTAGTATGTATATACTTAGGATACATAGTAAGGATTGTGATATTCAAGCTACAGGATGACAAGTACAATCTACAGAATGTAAAACCATTACAATCTATACACTATAAGGATAGTAAGACACTACTGAGACTAGGAACAGATACACATTGTATGGAACAAAGTACAGAAGTTTAGAGGGCAACTTCAAGCTAGAGAACAGGTTTGGAACCTGGACAATCTACTCAATCTGCTCAATCTGCTCAAACAGATTATCACACTACTTTAAGGGAAAGTAAAGGTAATATACATACAGCTAGCAAATATCAGAGTAATAATGAATTAGTAATGATCAATCAGACTATTCAAGCATTCAGGCATGATACTTTAATACTACAGAAGGAAACAGAGTATCAGGATACTCTAGGACATCTATTGAACAATGATACAGTTCAATCTACTCTAGGAATGAGTAGTTACAATCAGTTTAAAGTATGAAAACATGTAGAAGACCTCTCCAGACACTACAAATATGTTTTAGGACAGTACTAGACGTTTTATACTGAAAATGTAGTCATATTTCAACAAGAGGGTGAGAGGCACATGTATTACATTGTATACACACTCTTTGAGCATACAACCTACATGTTTGAGTGTACAATTTTCAAACTTGATCTACAATGAAACGATTTTGCAAAGGACTTTGTAGTACCAGACAGTATTAGTATTATAGAAAACAGGACACATGATAGGTACATGAGGAAAGAATACATTAGAACAAGGACAAGGACACAGAAAGACAGGAAGTCAGTGCTAGAGTATATTGATCCATACATAGATTTACCAAATGAACAGAGAATTGGCAGCATATACTCAGGACTTTAGGCAGTACTACTGTGCATACAGACAGGACTTTTCATAGAGATACTCATGGAACAATACAGTATACAGACAGTTACAGTACTCAGGAAAGTAGAGAATGCTACTTAGACACATTATGATAGAACATTACACTATGAGACATTGAAAGTATACTTGGATGATTCAGGAATTGAATCAATTGACTTACAAAGGCACAAACAAGTTGAGACACAAGGGAACAGTATGAGAACACAGTAGGACATTCATTACACACAGAAATACTGTACATATACACACATATCTAGTAATATTAGGCTCATACCTTACAATCTCATTGAATTCAAGACAATATTTTCATTCAAGGATGAATATTACACTCTAGGTTACACTCTGTAATTAGTATTTGAATATTGAGCTCAACAGGATATCCAGTTTTGTATTACAGTTGGTTATTGTATGTAAAAGAGTACACATTTGGACACATTCTACTAATACAAGTGTAAGGCACTACATTTGTAGGAACTAGTCTATTGGAAAAATCAAGTACATAGTAGAGGAATTTTGGAATACATCTCTGCTACCTATTATTGTATGACTATCCTACAGAAGTAGAGAAACACACAAGGTCAGCTAGAAGCTGTAATACTAATACATTCTATTAAGGAAGAAGGATATAGCTTTATTAATCAGGGATTTACCTCTGTGCTTCCTAAAGATGCAGGAGAAGAGAATATTTGTAATTACCACACTGCTGGAATTTCCACTTCTGTACATATTAATCTACACTGTGTGTCTTAGAGTACTCAACTGCTAAAACACTATATCTCCCTAGGAACTCTACCAATTCCCTTTGAAAAGTGTTGTATTAATAGTAACAATCAAGAGGAAAAGTTCCTACTAATTGACTATACAGTAATATTAACTATGTTTAATTCTATTAATGTTTTATCTAGTTTTACATAGTTTAGAACCATACTACTCACTGTCTAGAATACTACTAATGTCTCAATATGTACCAGATCAACTTCAGATCAGCTCAGAGAGGCAGTAATACATTACAAGGATGTTTCCCATACACATGAGTAAGGTATTTCTTTATTTACTTGTTACTAACTGTTACTTTTAAGTAAGTTCTCTACCTTTTCTACTAATTTTTAGCATTTAGGACTAAATACTAGAGGGTGAGTGTAAGGATTTGATTTACTGGTTTGTATTTTATTATTACTACATTGCTGATTGTGTCAGATTATTGTATAGTAGGACTCACAAGCATATATATTCTCATTATAGTTAGTTACACTTCCTCCTCATGTATCTACATGTGTATACTCTTATAAAAGACAGTATTAACTACTGAGTAAAGGGGATTCTTTTCCCCTGACCCCTCACTCAAGTACTAGGTTATCCTAGTCAGTAGTTGAGTAAACTAAGAGTAATTAGAATTCTCTTGTGAGAAACAGTGAGTTTCCTTACATGTTATTCTTAGTTACAAACCTAGTTAGGGATTATACTCTACTAGTATTATTCCTGTCTAGTCCAGTCCTGTCTAGTCCTTTCCTGTCCTATCCTGTCCTATCCTATCCTATCCTGTCCTATCCTATCCTGTCCTATCCCCCTCTCATCCTTCTAGTATTAACAGACTCTCTTGTTACTACTATACACTCTGTTTTACCTACACACTACTTATACTCTTATTACTCCTAGAATTAGTGTATTAATTTTGTCAACCTAGTCCTTCTACTCCTCCTAGTACTAATGTATACTTAAGGATAGCTGTTCACTTCTCAACCATGTGTTTCAATTATATTTTACCTCTCTCAAGTAGTAAGTACTAGTATAACTAAAGAGTTGTTAAGTTCTCTTTATTATACACTATAACTTATACACTCCTTTTTGCTCACACTATTAAACAACTTCTATCACCTTTAACACCTAGCCTACTATTAGTCAAACAAGACCTTCTTAGTTGCCTTCTCATTATTGTCTAGTATAGTAACATGTTCTTATTATTCATACATTCTTAACACTACTTTCTTACTTCTTAACTATACATTTTAGTCAATGTTGCCTCTTTTACACATTCCTAAGAGGACTGTCTCACTTCTTAACTATGTGTTTTAGTTAATGTCTTAGTTGTCTTCTCTTTATCTATAGTAGTACTGTGCCTTCTAGTCAAATTTGTATCTGTCTCAGTCATACTATCTCCTCTATTCCTATTAAGGTTCCTGTATGTTTTCATTAACAAGTCAAAGCTTAAGTTAAGACTTTTCTAGACTTGTAAGTATGTGTTTCTTGTCTTCTGTCCTTACATCTTTTATTCCTTCTTTCTTCCCCTCCCTTCTTTCTATACCTTTCCTTTCCCTCTTCATTAATTACTTCCCTACTCTCTCTTTTATTTCTTCAGAGTAGGGAAGAGTATAACCTCTGAGGTTACACATATAACTTTAGATAAATATAAAAGGGCTATTTGTAGATTAATTAGATCTTATCTTTGTACTTACTCTTATACTTAGGTTGACCTCTTATTAATCCCAGGTCTTTGCCTGTTCTGTGTTCTTGAGTAAGACTCTAGCCTTTACAATGTAATCACCTTCTTGTATAGTTAGTTCTTTCCTATTTAGAATAGATAGGAGAGTTTTGACTAAAGCTTATAATAATACTAGAGGGAATAAGCTTACTTAAACCTTACTCTACATTTTAGAGTCTACTATAAGAAGTAGTACCTCTGTTCTAAAGTGTCTAGATTGATTTTGTTTTAATCTTAGTCTTAAGAGCCTTGTCTAACTTGTTTTAAATCAAACTAACTGTTTTAACACACAAGAAGTATAATAATGTAAGGAAACTCACTGTTCCTCACAAGAGAATTCTAATCGCCCTTAGTTCACTCAACTACTGACTGGGATAACCTAGTACTCGAGCAAGGGGTTAGGGGAAAAGAATCCCCTTTACCCAACAATCAATACTGTCTTTTATAGGGTAGTACACATGTAGATACATGAGGAGAAAGTGTAACTAACTATAATGAGAATATATGTGCTTGTGGGTCCTACTGTACAATGATCTAATACAATCAGTAATGTAGTAATAATAAAATACAAACTAGTAAATCAAATCCTTACACTTGCCCTCTAGCATTTAGTCCTAAATACTAAAAATCAGTAGAAAAGGCAGAAAACTTACTTAAAAGTAACAGTTAGTAACAAGTAAATAATAAAATACCTTGCCCATACATATAGGAAACATCCTTGTAATGTATTACTGCCTCTCTGAACTGATCCAAAGTCAATCCAGTATGTATTAAGACAGTGGTAGCATTCTAGACAGTGAGTAACATGGTTCCAAACTATGTGAAGTTAGATAAAACATTAATAGAATTAAACATAGTCAATATTAATGTATAGTCAATTAGTAGAAAAGTTGCCTCTTAATTGTTACTATCAATACAACACTTTTTGAAGAGAATCAGTAGAGTTCCTAGGGAGATATAGTGTTTTGGCTCTTGAGTATTCTGAGACACACAGTGTAGATCAATATGTATAGAAGTAGAAATTCCAGTAGTATGGTAATTGCAAATATTCTCTTCTCCCACACCTTTGGGAAGTACAGAGGTAAATCCCTGATCAACAAAGCTATAGCCTTCTTTCTCAATAGAATGTATTAGTGTTATAGCTTCTAACTGACCTTGTGTATTTCTCTGCTTCTATAGAATAGTAATACAATAACACATAGTAGAGATGTATTCCAAAATTCCTCTACTATGTCCTTGATTTTTCCAGTAGACTAGTTCCTGCAAATGTAGTGCCTTACACTTGTATTAGTAGAATATGTCCAAATGTGTACTCTTTTACATATAATAACCAACTGTGATGCAAAACTGGATATCCTGTTGAGCCCAATGTCCAAATACTAATTGTAGAGTATAACCTAGAGTGTAATATTTGTCCTTGAATGAAAATATTGTCTCAAATTTAATGAGATTGTAAGGTATGAGCCTAATATTACTAGATATGTGTGTATATGTGTAGTATCTCTGTGTACAATGAATGTCCTACTGTGTTCTCATACTGTTTCCTTGTGTCTTGACTTGTTTGTGTCTTTGTAAGTCAACTGATTTGATTCCTGAATTGTCCAAGTATACTTTCAATGTCTTATAGTACAATGTTCTATCACAGTGTGTCTAAGTAGTGTTCTCTACTTTCCTGAGTGCTGTAACTGTCTGTATACTGTGTTGTTCCATGTATGTCTTAATGAAATGTCCTGTCTGTATGCACAGTAGTGCTGCCTGAAGTCATGAGTGTATACTGCCAATTATCTGTTCATTTGGCAAGTCTATGTGTGGATCAATGTGTTCTAGCATTAACTTCCTGTCTTTCTGTGTCCTTGTCCTTACTCTAATGTATTCTTTCCTTGTGTACCTATTATGTGTCCTGTTTCCTATAGTACTGATACTGTCTAGTACTGTAAAGTCCTTTGTAAAATTGTTTTGTAGCAATTCATGTAAGAGAAATGTATGTTCAAACATAATTATATGCTCAAAGAGTATGTATACAATGTAATGTATGTGCCTCTCACCCTCTTGTTGAAATATGACTTTATTTTCAGTGTAAAACGTCTGGTACTGTCCTAGAGCATATCTGTAGTGTCTGGAGAGGTTCTCTGTATGATTTCATACTTTAAACTGATTGTAACTACTCATTCCTAGAGTAGATTAAACTGTATCATTGTTTAATAGATGTCCTAGAGTGTCCTGATACTCTGTTTCCTTCTATAGCATTAAAGTATCATGCCTGAATGCTTGAATAGTCTGATTGATCATTACTAATTCATTATTGCTCTGATATTTGCTAGCTGTATGCATATTACCTTCACTTTCCCTTAAAGCAGTGTGATAATCTGTTTGAGCAGATTGAGCAGATTGAGTAGATTGTCCAGGTTCCAAACCTGTTCTCTAGCTTAAAGTTGCCCTCTGAGCTTCTGTACTTTGTTCCATGTGAAGCATATCCATTCCTAATCTCAGTAGTGTCTTACTATCATTATGTTACATAGATTGTAACAGTTCTACATCCTGTAGGTTGTAAATGTCATCCTATAGCTTGAATAACCTGATTCCTACTATGTATCCTAAGTATATGTGTGCTAGCACATCTGTTTGAGTGCCTGTAATGTTTATAATACGTCTGATAGAGTGTCCTGAGTCTATTTTAATGAATCCTGACTGTCTGAAGGTGTATTTCACAATGTAATACCTTATGTTCTCCTAAAACTGTGTTCTGTACAATATATCCTTGTAGTCTGAGCTGGTTCTAATGTTTCTGAACAATTCTTCATTATGAACTGAATAGTTCTGTAGTATAACATCCAATTGTACCTTATAGAATGTTGTTCTATGCAAATTCCTTCAATCATACTTATTACAGACTGTATCTTCAATCCTGAAGCTGGAAATGTGTGTTCTGATGTTAACTGACATAGTTCCTTTGTAGTACTCAATACTAATCCTGTATCTCTTCCTGTAGTGAATAGAATCAACTGTGTATGTGTATGTCTGTGTCTTTCTATTACTGTCAATGTATCTCCATGCCTGATACTTATTCTAGAGTAGTATCATCTTATCCTTGATGTATATGTACTTTTCCTTACTCAATGTACTAATGTCTGACTTTTGATGTGTAATGTAGCCTTCTAACTTAATAGAATACCTGTGTGAATTGTTTAGATTAAAATATTTCTTAGTATCCAAGAGTAGTTGTAGTTTATAGTCCAGTAATACTTGATAGATTTTCCTGCTTGTGTAGTTTACTATTTGCATTACCTTGTAAACCATAATACTATCTGGCTGGTTATATTCTGATCTTCTAACATTCTCAGGTCCTTTCCTAATGTCCTAGTATACATTCCTGTTGTCTGTGAACAGCCTGTATTTCTTAAAAGTATTGTTTCAATTTGTGGCTCTAAGAATTAGTAATAGTAGTTCTGAAGTGTTAATATATGTATTACCTTACACTTGTAGTATCTTAGAATCCTTGAAACAATAGTTGTATGTGTGTTTCCTAGTCCTTTCTATGTGCCATGTGTATCCATAGTCTTGTAGAATCCTTTCTACACTGTATACCTTTGCTCTCAAGTGTAAAATGACATTGTATGCTTTATACAGTTGTCTGTACCTTAATGTAGCTATCTAGTACTGTTTCATACAGTTCTACTTGTTTGCTGTACTATTCCTTAGTCTTGTAGTCCTATAGGTTCTCAAATATACTGAATTCACCCTTTCAAATGTGTTGTTCACATGCCTGAACTTGTGTTCTGTTGTAGAACTCTTTTGTTCCATTACTGAATCCTCAGTATTACCTTTACAAAGTATCCAAATCAATAAAACATGTATATTGCTACTAGATATGTAAGAATCTGTCTTATAGTCTGTAATTGACTCTAATTCTATGTAGTTCTTGCTGTCCAAGTTGTCTGCTAACTTATCTAAAGTAGTATAACTGATACTGACATTACTAGATGATGAACAATCATCCTGCACATTGTCCAATGTGATTGTATTGTGAGTAGGACAATTCCTGGCTAAATGATCATCTTGTTCACAAATGAAACATAGTCCTTTTACTCTCATTTCATCCAATTTTAATTAGTAATAATGCTTGAAACCTGTAGCATATGTTCTGTGATTGTTTTCTGTCTTACTTTCATGCTAGTCATTGTTCCTTGATGGATAATACAATTGCCTGGCCTTTCCTTTAGTGTTTGCACTACTTGTATGTGTAGTATCCTGACCAGAGTCACTATGGTCTGAATCATTACTTTTACTATCCTGTAGAGTGAATTGATTGTTTCCTGAATTATTAGAACTGTCTGTATGTGAATGATCACTCTAAGAATCACTATTGTATCCTTGCAGATAGAATTAACATCTAGAATCTATATGCCATTTGATTCCTATGGATTCATTTGCTTTTTCAATACTCTCAAGCCTATCCTTAAAGATTGAGTAATCTACTGTATCTGGATTCAAGCAATCTAATCATAATTGCCTCTGATACTTGGAATTCAATCCATACCATGCCTTTCTAGTCAAATCTTGCTGAGAAATGTCTCCTAGATTTGTAGCTTTCATCTCTAGATTGTACAAATAATCCTGAATATTCCTATTACCTTGTTTCAAAGTATTAAACTCTTTTTGTAGTATTTCAGCAAAGTTAGAAGGGAAACAAAAGTTCATAAGTTCTCTAAAGAACTGAGCAAGTGTTCATCTATACTTATAGTTTACAATCTTTTGCAAATAGAAATTCATTACTTTTCCCTTAGTAAAACCTAGTATTATCCCTACTTAGCTCTTAGGGAAATGATGAAGTCCTAATTGTTTTATGTACTGATTGACTTTAATAACAAACTTTGTATACTTCTGCAAGTCTGGTTCACCTGAGTATACTGTAGAAGCTATTGGTTCTGTACTGTACATCTGTATCTTCAATTTGAGGAGTTCTTTATTCTGTTTCTTCCTCAAGCATTTCTTATACTTCTTAGTAGCCTCTGTATCACTTGAATTGATGTCTGACAGTTTGAATAAAGCATTACTTCGATTATTGTCATTGGATGAAGAGGAATCCAAATTATTACTGTCTGGGTCTGATCCTAGGTTGAAATTTCTCTTTCTCTGTATCCTAGAGCTCTATATTGCTCTGTATACATAGTTATTCTTTACTAGGCTCTCTGAAGGTCTTACTAATACAAATCTACCTTTCTGAACAATATTCAGTGCTTTGCTATACTTGTGTCTATTGTTTGTTCTTAAACTATAGTTTGAGCTATTCTTATACTTACTATACTCAATATGTAGCTTTGAACTGTATAGTTTGCTGTGCTCTGAATCAACTTTGTTCTCACTAATACCACTAGTGTATGCCTTGCCTGGGACTTCTTTCAATTGCAAAGTATTGTTATAGGATTGTTTGTTCCTTTTATTTTTACAAGGGGTACTCTAATGTTCTGAAAAACTTGTTATTTCTATTTAAGACTGTATATATCCAGGTATTTCACTTTCTCTTTTATTCCTAGACCTGGCTAGGGTGTTGTATCCATTGTAGTACTCCTGTACATTGCTCCTGTGTAATGTGTAGTTGATATCTGCCATGTATAAGGTTAAACACTTGATTTTGTAAGTGTATGCTTGATTTTTACTCTCTGAATCAAGTACTAATCTTTACAGTTCTAATATGTGTTCACTTTTACTATCCTCAAAGTACTGGTCTGTCAATGTGATGTCTGTTTTGCTAGGATAGTCTGAATCAATTTCACAATTGTATTGAATGCCTGGCAGTTCTGGTTTTCATCCTGTTCCTTGTGCTTTGTGTATTCCTCTTACTTTACACTTTCCTTTCACTTTCTGTGAATACAATTGTTTGTCTGGACTCTTGAGTGTTTCTTCTACACTCTTAGATCAATAGTTCTGATCTCTATTGTCTGTAGGTACTATAGTATGTCTGGCTTTCGTTCTGTAGCCTACCTGAAGTGTTTCACACTTTTCTGTTACTATACTATTGAGTCTGCTCTTGTTTAATAAAGGAGTTACTTTCTCCTCTTCCTGATACATTCTATCAAATTTGTACATTCTCTTATTCAAATCTTCAATGTCTATCAAACTGTAGAATGGGCTAACATGTCCTATGTCTATCTCAATTGCTCTGGCTCTTACAATGTGTCTGAAAGTCTTACTTGCCTTCTGGAAATCTTGTTCCTTATTGATTCTCTGTAGTTTTAATGCCTGGCTCTTCTAGCCTTGTCTGTTACTCTTGTTCTTTGAGTCCTGGCTACTTTCTTCACTGTCTAAAAGGGTCTTAAGTGTCTTACTACCCTCTACATTACTGTTGTCAATGTGTTTCTGTTCTGAAGTAAGTGTGCTCACTAGATACTTATTCATACTCTTACTAATACTAACTATATACACTCTGTAACTCTTGTACTAGCTTGCAAATTCCTTGATGCTTGCTGTTAGCTCTCTATGTCAACTTAGTGAATCCTCAACCCAAATTTCCTACTCTCTATTGAGTGAATCCTCAAACTTGGTAGTCTCAAATTGATCAAGCAAATCCTCAAACTTAACCTTCTGTACTTGATTGGATGAATCCTCAAATCCAATCACCTGTTCATCCTGAACTCAACTGTCCAAATCCTCAAGAACAATTGCCTGAGTGTTTCCACTCTCTGTACCTTTGTTTACTATTTCTTTGAGTCTAGTAGTGTAAATACTTACTAGTGTCTACTTTATATTACACATCTGTCTAACTATATGTGCTAGTACAGTTACATACCTTAATCCTACATTATTAGTATGTAGTAGTTCATTAGAGTGCCTCCAGCCTTGTGTAGACAAAGACTTATCACCTAGGATAAGTTTATTAGGTTGCCTCCAGCCTACAAGGGATGAGGACTTACATCCTAGCATGTTAGTATTAATATCCAGACTTGGGTACCCTCTAGGAATTGTCTGTCAAGGCTTAGTAGCTACATTGTAATCAATATCTAATAGATAATCTTGTTGTCTATTGCCTGTAAACTCAATACACACCTGTTTATTCCTTTTTGCCTTCATGGATGCCTGGTCCTTGACCTATCCAATCAATGCAAACCTCTAGTGTATCCAGCACTAGTCTATATTAATATGTAATAATGTGTTCTAAAAGTATTCTATAGTGTTCTGAAGCATTATGAACCTACTAAGGGCTAATCCAGTAAGTAGTCTCTGTTTCTACTCAAAAATCATAACTTTACTCACTAATAATTCCTGATGAGTACTAGACAACAAGGGAGACCTAGGGTTGATCAGACCCTTTGGTTCCTTAGTATCTAGTAAAGGGTTTTAGTGCTAGGTGGGTACAGTCAAAAATATGTAAGGAAACTCACTATTCCTTACAAGAGAATTCTAATCACCCTTAGTTCACTCAACTACTGACTGGGATAACCTAGTACTTGAGCCAGGGGTTAGAGGAAAAGAATCCCCTTTACCTAGTGATTAATACTGTCTTTTATAGGGTAGTACACATGTAGACACATGAGGAGAAAGTGTAACTAACTACAATGAGAATATATGTGCTTGTGGGTCCTACTGTGTAATGATCTGATACAATCAGCAATGTAGTAATAATAAAATACAAACTAGTAAATCAAATCCTTACAAATAACATAACTACTAAGAAGAGGATTAAGAGAAGTACTATACTTTAATAGTAGTAAGCTTAAGAAACTTCTACAGTCCTTTAAAAACATTAAGATGATAGCTACTAACTTTTAAAAGAACACTAAGTAGATATACTAGTAAGTAATATACTATATAGTAACAAGCTATAGTAGTTTGTAGACTATTATGTCTGAGTTGAAGAAGAAAGGAGTACACAATTAGAGTACTGTAAAAGAGGAGATTAGAAAGCTCTATCTAGAGCTAATTAATAGTTAATACTATATAAGAGCTAATATTAAGTAACTAGTTAATGTATAGAGTAAGAAGGAAATGATAGTACAGACAGAGTTTGACTACTACTACTATAAGTTCTAAGTGTAAGCAGAGTACTTAAAGGATGTAAGGAAACTCACTGTTTCTTACAAGAGAATTCTAATTACTCTTAGTTTACTCAACTACTAACTAGGATAACCTAGTACTCAAGTAAGGGGTCAGGGGAAAAGAATCCCCTTTACCTAGCAATCAATACTGTCTTTTATAAGGTAGTACACATATAGATATATGAGGAGAAAGTGTAACTAACTATAATGAGAATATATGTGCTTGTAGGTCCTACTGTATAATGATCTGACTCAATCAGTAATGTAGTAATAATAAAATACAAACTAGTAGATCAAATCCTTACACTCACCCTCTAGCATTTAGTCCTAAATACTAAAAATCAGTAAAAAAGGCAGAGAACTTACTTAAAAGTAACAGTTAGTAACAAGTAAATAATGAAATACCTTGCCTATACATATAGGAAACATTCTTGTAATGTATTACTGCCTCTCTGAACTGATCCAAAGTTGATCCAGTAAGTATTGAGACAGTAGTAGCATTCTGAACAGTGAGTAGTATGGTTCCAAACTATGTAAAACTAGATAAAACATTAATAGAATTAAATGTAGTCAATATTATTATATAGTCAATTAGTAGGAAAGTTGCCTCTTGATTGTCACTATTAATACAACACTTTTTGAAGAGAATCAGTAGAGTTTCTAGGGAGATATAGTGTTTCAGCTCTTAAGTACTCTAAGACACACAATATAGATCAATATGTATAGAAGTGGAAATTCTGACAGTATAGTAATTGCAAATATTCTCTTCTCCCACATCTTTAGGAAGTGTAGAGGTAAATCCCTGATTGACAAAGCTATAGCCTTCTTCCTCAATAGAATGTATTAGTGTTACAGCTTCTAGCTGACCTTGTGTGTTTCTCTGCTTCTGTAGAATAGTCATACAATAATAGATAGTAGACATGTATTCTGAAATTCCTCTACTATGTCCTCGATTTTTCCAATAGACTAGTTCCTACAAATGTAATGCCTTGTACTTGTATTAGTAGAATGTGTCCAAATGTGTACTCTTTTACATGCAATAACCAACTGTAATGTAAAACTGGATATCCTGTTGAGCCCAATGTTTGAATACTAATTGTAGAGTACAACCTAGAGTGTAATATTTGTCCTTGAATGAAAATATTGTCTTGAATTCAATGAGATTGTAATATATGAGTCTAATATTACTAGATATGTGTGTATATGTGTAGTATCTCTGTGTGTAATGAATGTCCTACTGTATTCTCATACTGTTTCCCTGTGTCTCAACTTGTTTGTACCTTTGTAAGTTGATTGATTCAATTCCTGAATCATTTGAGTATACTTTTAATGTCTCATAGTACAATGTTCTATCACAAAATGTTCAAGTAGTGTTCTCTACTTTCCTGAGTGTTATAACTGTCTGTATACTGTGTTGTTCCATGTATGTCTCAATAAAATGTCCTGTCTGTATACACAGTAGTACTGCCTGAAGTCCTGAGTGTATACTACCAATTCTCTGTTCATTTGGCAAATCCATGTGTAGATTAATACATTCTAGTATTGACTTCCTGTCTTTCTGTATACTTGTCCTTGTTCTAATGTATTCCTTCCTTATGTACCTATTGTGTGTCCTGTTTCCTGTAGTACTGATACTGTCTGGTCCTGTAAAGTCCTTTGCAAAATTGTTCTGTAACAATTCAAGTAAGAAAAATGTATGTTCAAACATGTAGCTTGTATGCTTAAAGAGTGTGTATACAATACAATATGTGTGCCTCTTGCCCTCTTGTTGAAATATGAATGTATTTTCAGTGTACAAGATCTGATATTGTCCTGAAAGATGTTTAGAGTGTCTAGAGAGGTTCTCTGTATGATTGTGTGCTTGAAACTAATTGTAATTCTTTATACCTAGAGTGAATTGAACTGTATCATTGTTCAATAAGTGTCCTTAAGCTTCCTGATACTCTATTTCTCTCTGGAGCATTAAAATATTAATACTGAGTACTCAAATAGTCTGTTTGATCATTCCTAATCTACTATTACTCTGATGTTTGCTAACTGTATGTGTATTGCCTTTACTTTCCCTTAAAGTAGTGTGATAATCTGTTTGAGTAGATTGAGTAGATTGTGTAGATTGTCTAGGTTCTGAACCTGTTCTCTGACTTGAAGTCACCCTCTGAGCCTCTGTACTTTGTTCCATACAAAGTGTATCCATTCCTGGTCTCAATATTGTCTCTTTGCCAGTCTTATACATAGATTATAGTGATTTTACTTCCTGTAGGTTGTAATTGTCCTCCTGTAGCCTGAATAACCTGATTCCTACTATGTATCCTGAGTATATGTGTGTAAGCACATCTGTTTGAGTGCCTGTAATGTCTATACTATGTCTAATAAAGTATCCTGAGTCTGTTCTACTGATTACTGAATGTCCGAAGGTGTATTTCACTGATTTGTACCTTATGTTCTTCTAAGACTGTGTTCTGTACAATATATCCTTGTATTCTGATCTGGTTTTAGTGTTTGCCAATAGTTCTTCACTGTAAACTGAGTAGTTCCATAGTGTAACAACCAATTGTACCTTATAGAACAATGTTCTATGTGAATTACTTTAATCATACTCATTACTGACTGTTTCTTTAATCCTGAAGATAGAAATGTCTGTTACAATGTTATAGAATCAATATGCCTGACTGACTAAACATTCTACTAGTCCTGAAAATGTCTATAACAGTTCTTTACTTTCAAATACCTTCCTATACTGAATAGAATTGACTGTGTATGCATATGTCTGTGTCCTTCTATCACTGTCAATGTATCTCTATGCCTAATACTTATTCTAGAGTAGTATCATCTTATTCTTAATGTATATACACTTTTCCTTGTTTAATGTACTAATGTCTGTCTTTCAATGTGTAATGTAGCCTTCTAACTTAATAGAATACCTGTGTGAATCGTTTAGATTGAAATATTTCTTAGTATCTAAGAGTAGTTGTATTTTATAGTCTAGTAATGCTTGATAGATTGTTCTGTTTGTACAGTTTACTATTTGTATCACCTTGTAAAACATAATACTATCTGGCTGGTTATATTCTGATCTTCTAACATTCTCAGGTCTGTTACTAATGTCCTGGTACACATTCTTATTGTCTGTAAACAACCTGTATTTCTTAAGAGCATTGTTTCAATTTGTGGCTCTAAGAATTAGTAGTAGTATCTCTAAAGTGTTCATATATGTGTTACCTTACACCTGTAGTATCTTAGATTCCTTGAAACAATAGTTGTATGTGTGTTTCCTAGTCCTTTCTATGTGCCATGTGTATCCATAGGGATACAAAGTTGTTTCCATACTGTATGCCTTTGCTCTCAAGTGTGAAATGTTATTGTATACTTTATACAGTTGTCTGTACCTTAATGTACATATCTAGTACTGTTTCATACAGTCCTGAACATTTGCTGTACAATTTCTAAGTACTGTAGTCTTATAGGGTCTCAAATATATTGAATTCACTCTTTCAAATGTGTAGTTTGCCTGCCTGAACTTGTGTTCCATTACAGAACTCTCTTGTTCTATTACTGAATCCTTAGTAGTACCTTCACAAAGTATCCAAATCAATAAAACATGTAGAAAACCACTAGATATCTTGTAATCTGTATTATAGCCTGTAATTGAATCCAATTCTATGTAGTTCTTACTGTCCAAGTTGTCTGCTAACTTATCTAAAGTGGTGTAATCAATACTAACATTACTAGATAATGAACTATTATCCTGTACATTGTTCAATCTGATTGTATTACAAGTAGGACAATTCCTAGCTAAGTGGTCATCTTGTTTGCAAGTAAAAAATAGTCCTTTCACTCTCATTTTGTTCAATTTCGATTAGGAATAATGCTTGAAACCTGTAGCATATGTCCTCTAATAGTTTCCTGTCTTACTTTCATACTATTCATTGTTCCTTAATGAATAATACAATTGCTTAGCCTTTCCTTTAGCATTTGCACTACTTGTATTAAGAAATCAAATGAATCCATAGGAATCAAATGGTACAAAGATTCTAAACAATATTTCAATCTGTAAGGATGTAATAATGATTCTTAGAGTGATTATTTGTATACAGACAGTTCTGATAATTTAGGAAACAATCAAGGCACTCTACAGGATAGTGAAAGTGATGATTCTAATCATAGTAACTCTAGTTAGGATACTACACATACTTTCAAGCCTATCCTTAAAGATTGAGTAATCTACTGTGTCTGGATTCAAGCAATCTAATTGTAATTGCCTCTAGTACTTGGAATTCAATCTATACCATGTCTGTCTAGTCAATTCTCTCTAAGAAATGTTTCCTAGATTTGTTGCTTTCATCTTTAGGTTATACAAATAATCCTGAACATTCCTATTACCTTGTTTCAAAGTATTGAACTCTTTTTGTAGTATTTCAGTAAAGTTAGATAGGAAACAAAAGTCTATAAGTCCTCTAAAGAACTGAGCAAGTGTCTATCTATACTTATGGTTTGCAATCTTTTACAAATAGAAATTCATTACTTTTCCCTTAATAAAACCTAGCATTATCTCTACTTAGCTCAGAGGGAAATGATGAAGTCCTGATTGTTTCATATACTGATTGACTTTAATAACAAACTTTGTATACTTTTGCAAGTCTAGTCCACCTGAGTATACTGTAGGAGCTATTAGTTCTGTACTGTGTATCTATATCTTTAATTTGAGGAGTTCTTTGTTCTGTTTCTTCCTCAAGTGTTTCTTACACTTCTTAGTAGCTTTAGTATTACTTGAATTAATGTCTGATAGTTCAAATAAAGCATTACTTTGATTATTGTTATTGGATGAAGAGGAATCTGAATTATTACTGTCTGAGTCTGATCCTAAGTCAAATTTTCCCTTTTTCTGTCTCCTAGAGCTCTGAATTGCTCTGTATGTGTAGCTATTCTTTGCTAGGCTCTCTGAAGGTCTTACTAATACAAATCTACCTTTCTAAACATTATTTGATACTTTACTATGCCTGTGTCCATTGTTTGTTCTTGAACTACTGCTTAAGCTATTCTTATACTTGCTACACTCAATATATAGCTTTGAACTGTATAGTTTGATGTGCTCTGAATTAATATTGTTCTCACTAATACTACTAGTGTTTGCCTTGCCTGAGACTGCTTTCAATTGCAAAGTATTACTATAGGATTGTTTATTCACTGATTTAATGTAATGTATACTCTAATACCCTAAAAAACTTGGTATTTCTATTTAAGACTGTATATATCCAGGTATTTCACTTTCTCTCTTATTTCTAGACCTGGCTAGAGTGTTGTATTCATTATAGTACTCCTGTACATTGCTCCTGTACAATGTGTAGTCAATATCTACTATGTATAAGGTTAAACACTTGATTTTGTAGGTATATACTTAATGTTTACTCTCTGAATCAAGTACTGATCCTTGTAGTTCTAATTTGCACTTGCTTTTACTATCCTCAAAGTACTGGTCTGTCAATACAATGTCTGTTTTGCTAGGATAGTCTGAATTGATATTATTATCATATTGAATGTCTGACAGTTCTGGTTTTTGTTCTGTTCCTTATACTTTGTGTTTTCCTCTCACTTTATACTTTCCTTTTGCTTTCTACAAATACAATTATTTGTCTAGACTCTTGAGTGTTTCTTCTACACTCTTAGATCAATAGTTCTGACATCTACTGTCTGTTAGTACTGTAACATGTCTGGCTTTTGTTCTGTAGCCTGCCTAAAGTGTTTCACACTTTTCTGTTACTATACTATTGAGTCTACTCTTGTTTGATGAAGGAGTTACTTTCTCCTCTTCCTAATACATTCTATTAAACTTGTACATTCTCTTATTCAAATCCTTAATGTCTATTAAACTGTAGAATGGGCTGACATGTCTTATGTCTATCTCAATTACTCTAGCTCTTACAATGTGTCTGAAGGTCTTACTTACCTTCTAGAACCCTTATTCCTTGTCAGTTTCTAATGTTTCTAATGTTTCTAATGCCTGGCTCTCCTAGCCTTTGTTACTCTTGTGTTCTGAGTCCTAGCTACTTTCCTTACTACTAAAGAGGGTCTTGAATGTCTGATTGCTCTCTACATTACTGTTGTTAATGTGTTTCTGTTCTGAAGTAAGTGTACTTACTAGATACTCATTCACACTCTTACTAATACTAACTATATGTACTTTATAACTCTTGTACTAGCTTGTAAACGTCTTAATACTTACTGTTAGTCCTTTAAATCAATCTAGTGAGTCCTCAATCCAAATTGCCTGTCCTCTATTAAGTGAATCCTCAAACTTAGTAGCCTTAAATTGATTGAGCAAATCCTTAAGCTTAATTGTCTATACTTAGTAAGTTGAATCCTCAAACTCAACCTTCTGTACTTGATTGGACAAATCCTTGAATCCAATTGTCTGAGTGTTTCTACTCTCTGTACCTTTATTTACTACTCCTACAAGCCTAGTAGTGTGAGTACTTACTAGTTTCTACTCTATAGTGTGTATTTGACTAACTATATGTACTAGTACAATTACATACCTTAATTCTATGTTACTAGTATGTAGTAGTTCATCAGAGTGCCTCTAGCCTTGTACAGACAAGGACTTATCACCTAGAATAAGTTCATTAGATTGTCTCCAGCCTACAAGGGACAAGGACTTACTTCTAACATTAGGTATGTTCTTTTACCTCAAGCCTATGAAGGATAAGGACTTACACTCTAGCATGTTAGTATTAATATTCAGACTTGGGTACCATCTAGGAATTGTCAGTCAAGACTCAGTAGCTACATTATAATCAATATCTAATGGATAATCTTGTTGTCTATTGTCTGTAAACTTAATACACACTTGTTTGTTCCTTTTCACCTTTACAGATACCTAGTCCTTGACCTATCCAATCAATACAAACCTCCAGCATATCTAGTACTAGTCTGTATTAATATGTAATAATGTGTTCCAGAAGCATTCTATAGTGTTCTAAAGTATTGTGAACCTACTAGGGGCTAATCTAGTAAGTAGTCTCTGTTTCTACTTGAAAATCATAACTTTACTCACTAATAATTCCTGAGAGGTACTAGACAATGAGGGAGACCTAGGGTTGATCAGACCCTTTAGTTCCTCAGTGTCTAGTAAGGGGTTTTGATGCTAGGTGAGTATAGTCAAAAATATGTAAGGAAACTCACTGTTCCTTATAAGAGAATTCTAATCACTCTTAGTTTACTCAACTACTAACTAGAATAACCTAGTACTTGAGCAAGGGGTTAGGGGAAAAGAATCCCCTTTACCTAGTAATCAATACTGTCTTTTATAGAGTAGTACACATGTAGATACTAAAACAATTAGTATTGTACTAAGAACTATATATTACATACAAACAATCATAGTAATCAATTCCAAACATTTATATAGCTTATAGAAGTGTCTTCTAATAACATTCAACTATTCTACATTGTAAATGTTTGTAACTAGAACTGTAAATGTGTACAGTCTTAGAATAGACTTACACAAGCTACTTACTTTACAGGACATACAGATTATGTACTTATTACAGACTTAGAACACAAGTTGTGTTACAGTAGGTAGCTTAGCAAACTATTATATCATTATTGCCTGGATCAAAGTACTACAATCTTCTAATCAGATAGAACATTAGGGTAATTAAAGTAATGATCTTAGGAGACAGTCAGAATCTTAGAAGTCTCTACACTTTGTCTACACTAATCAGATAGTAACAGTATGAGAACCTTCTACTTCTTTCAATGTAAATCTTGCCTTTCCTTTTGTGTAACATTCTCTGTGGCCAGAATGTAGACTACTTAAATTTCTTTATCAATTTTCACCCTATTTTATTATAACCTCTAGCAAAAGATTCTCTTATTTGTTCATGTATTTTTTGTATTTTTCATTTGTTCAACTCTAAACATTTCCCTGTTAGTACTATACTTTTCTAGAACTTGGAAAACTATAAATACAGCTACTTATGTACTAGTTATAGAGGGAATTCAGATAGTTCACCTATTGATTTAGCTCTTGTCTTTTGTCTCAAAGTCCTCTAGTATGAGGTATAGTCTTAGTCTCAGTTGTTTCTGTATTACTCTGTTTGTTGTACACTTTGTAAGTACACATTCTGTTATTCACATCTCCCTTCTAAGGTTGTGTCTGTACTAGAAGAACCTGTACCTGTTTGGAACCACTCAAGTCTCAAAAGGACTTGTAGTTTAGCTCCTCTTAAACTTATTGAATCACCTGTGTTCATCTCTAGACAGTTTACAGGAGTTTCATCTAGAGCCTACTGTAAGAGGGGTTTTTATAGTTAAACAACATGAGTTCTAACAGTTCTCAGCATCCTGAACAGGTTTCTTAAACACTAGCCTGTAGTCTCAGGCCAACACAGTCACAGTTAGTACTAGTACCTGTACTGAGTAGAACATACAGATCTGCTAGAATCCAATTGTACTGTAAAGCTTCTAATAGTCTGACTACTAGAAGTACAAAATCTGATATTATAGAGACTTTAGGAACACTATCAGAACAGTAGAGTGTATGAGTCAGTAACAAAGAGGAGGAGGAAGAAGACCTTGTAACATTGTTACTCAATCCCTAAGTAATCAGTCTCTGAATTCATAATAAACTACTGTATTTTATGTTCTCAGAATTACATACAAGTTTACTAGCAACCCTACAACATTCCCAAACTGTATCAATATTACAACCAACTGTAACTAGAACACTGTGTTACAGAAGAGTACAGTCATCTCTACAGGAAACAGAGACAGTCTAACACCTAGTATTATTACTCTTACTAGCAACTGGCTTATTATTAACAACACAGCTCTAGTTATAGTAACAACAACTTGTAAGTGACACACAACTACTTTAGCAACTATAAGTAAACACACAAATTCTATTACAACCAAGACTAGTAGTATAGCTAATAGCTACATTAAATATTCTAAAGCTGCCTTGTTATAGTGTACACAATACACTGTCTTTTGACAGAACTAAGCCCTAAGAGTTGTAGAGATATTTTACAAATGTAGAAAGTCTTACAAACAAATGTAACATAGCTAGAGTAGATATTATTCTGCTCACAATAAAGTATGTACTTATAGAAGTAGAGAATTTGTAGAATAATGTGAATAAGACATCTTAGGATACATTCAAGAGGGGAGTAATTGTGTATTACTTGAGCCTTAAGACAGGAGTACAATATACTTAAAGTAACCTAGATACTATAGTACAGAAGTAGGTAGAGAGAGGAATTACAAATAGGGACAATTTAGGAATGTACTACTAAGAGTTTATACTCATAGTAACCTACTTAACAACTAATAATAAGCTGTTACTAGAGGAATCTTACTGTGTTTTTCTGTACATATTCTATAAATCAATCACAGAGAAGCTAATACAGAAGTTAGAAATCAAGTATCTGGACTACAAGAATGGACTTGTATATAATATCACACTAGTTGTAACTGTAGTAGGGTCAATCCTTAGAGGATCTACACTCACAGTAGTTAGTAGAACAGAGACACTTGTAAGCTAGCCTGTAATTCTGGTCAAGTAGAAGGAAGTTAATTTGACAAGTATTATAGAGACACTTTAGAGTCTACAATTGTAAGTAGAGTTAATAAAGTAGGGCCTAAGGTTAGGAGGAGAAGGATATAGTAGAGGTTCAGGTGGAGGATCAGGAAGTAGAAGTTGTACATTCTGTAGAGAATCTGGACATTTTATATACAGTTGCTTAAAAGTATCAGAATACATTACAAACAGAAAGTGTGTATAGAGTCTAGACAATAAGATTGTTATAGCTAATAGAAATGCCATTTCTAGGATAGGATGAACCTTGAAGGAAAAGGTTGATAACTACTTCCTATTGTTACAAATGTACTCTGTTAGTTTTATACAAGCTACACTAGTTATTGTACACAGTTTAGAAGTCCTTATACTAGTTACAATAGTAGAGGTAGATGAAGAAGAAGAGGAGGAGGTAGAGAACCTTACAGAGCTTGAAAGGCTTAAAGTAATGTTAAGAGAAGTACATAAGAAGGTTACAGAACAATTGAAGGTAAAGGATATAAAAGGGAAGGGAAAGTAAGAGTGTAATTACAAAGTAGTAAAGCCTACAAATGCTAGACTAATACTAGCAACTGTGTAACAAGACAGAACTAGAATAAAGGACTACTCATATTGTTACATTATACTAATTAAAGACCTAGAAGTAGCTGGACAAGTTCTAGATTATAGCTTAGACTAGGAAGTATATATTATATAGTAAGAGTTACTTACAATTTCTCTAGAGCTTTAGAAGAAGACTTGTAATTTAGTTACATTAAAACACTAAATAGATAGAAACACTACATTCTACAGTAGAGAACCACCTGTTACAGGAACAAACCTTTGTACACTATATTAATATTGTAACACATTAGTAGAAGTCAACCATTTGCTTCTACTCTGTACACTCAAGACAATAATAGACAGAAAGATTGAGGTAGATTGTGTACTAGACTAGAGTTTAAGTATAAACATAGTTTGAGCTAATGTGTAGAAAGTATTAAAGATTCTGTTGGATCACAATATGGCTGTTATACTTGAAACAGTAGACACAGGTCAGGGATTAACTGTAGGACAGATTCTGAGGTTGTAACTCTCTATAAGAATACTTTACATAAATATTATAGTACAAGTTGTATAGAAGGCTCTGTTCAGGATATTACTAGGTAGACTGTTCTTTACAACTATAGAATGTGAAACCAAAGATTTTACAAACAGAGAGTAGTATGTAATACTTTAGGATCTGAATAATCTGTTAAGGAGATAGTTACTGTCTACCAGAGTAAGAGTACTATAATATGAGCTAGAGACAGATTTTTGAGATACATTAAGGAACTAGAAACACTATAATTCTAGAGAGATGTATATATGATAGGCAGATTATGAACAAAGGAGTAAAAGAGTAATAGTAAAGTAATGATTCTATACAGAGGAAGTGGTGAAGGAAGTAGAGGAAATGTAAGACAGGATTGTAGTTAGGGATTGTGAGTCACAGAATCATAGTTGATAGAAGTAGTAGAATTGTAGAAGTTAGTAATCCTTGATACACTAGATGACAAACTCAACACAGTTTTGTAGGCTTACAAGAAAGTTACAAATAAGGTACACTCTGTACCTAGAGTACTTCTAGAGGAGTTCTACATAGTCAGACAATAGTACTCTAATCCTTTAACCAGGATACCTATTTTACTAAGGAAACTACAACCCTTTGTACCTACTAGACAACTTACAGAAGAATGGATGTAAGTAATTAAAGAATTGTAATCAGGATTCTTATAGCTAGAAGAATGGAAGCTCACAGAGAACCTATTAATACTATAGTCAGAAGTGTTTGTATAGGTAGAATAGGAGCAAAAAACATTAGACCCTATGTATTTTGATCCAATCTGAATTCTGACTGTTGAGTATGTACTGTAGGTGGAGAAGAGTATTCTAATCACACACAGAATTGAGAAGAGGGTGATTAAGCTGTTGAAGGAGAAGTTGTGTAACAGAGTAATTAAACTGTTGAATTCCTTGTATTGATTGTAGTAGTTTTGCATTACAAAGAAAGATAGAGTATCCTTACAATTCATTATTAATTTGCAGAGGCTAAACACAGTTACAATAAAGGACACAACTGTTCCACCAAACATGGAACTAATTGTAGAAAGCTGTAAAGGTTGTGTATATTATACACAACTTGATTTGTATATTACATTTGATTAGAGAAGTTTGAATGAGCAGTCTAAAGATCTGACAACCTTCCAGATGCTTCTAGGGACGTTTTGCTTGACAGTGTTACTAATAGGTTACACTAACTTAGTACAGATTCTACATAATAACTTAGTGTTCATTCTTTGTAACAAGATTCTAAATATTACAAACCTGTACACAGATAATGTTCTGGTAATCAGACTCTGGTCAAGATATAAGAATGCAGACAGAACAGAGAAGACACTTCCTAAGAACACAGGAATACAGAGATTTGTATACAAGCATTTGATGAATGTAAATTGGATTTTGTAGAGAGTGAAAGCTGTAGGAGGAATGTTTTCTAGGAAGAAGATAATACTTTGTGACAAATCCACAATATTTGTTAGGTATAAGCTGACATACTTAGGGAGAGAGGCTGAAGAATTGTAAATACAGAAGGTTAGGGATTGGCTGCCTTGTAAGAGTGTTACAGAAGTCAGGGGATTTCTTAGAACAGTAGGAGTACTTTGTGTTTTTATTCAGAATTATACAAAACTAGTACAACCACTCAATTGACTCACACAAAAGAACTTGATATTCATTTAGGATGACAAAGTACAGGCATTTATGGACACACTCAAGGAAGCAGTTTTACATTGTCCTACATTAATACTGATTGACTACAAGTTGGATTATCTAGTAATCTTAGTTGTAGATTTGTCTATCATTAGAGTAGGATAGTATATTAGTTAGGAGCACCTAGACTACAAACAAAGAATAAATCAATTCAGATCCATCAACTGGAACACAACTCAGACACAATACTCACAAGCAAAAATAGAGCTGTTTGGACTTTATTACACACTTTACACATTACACATATATCTTATAAGAGTCAGGAAATTAATTGTAGAAATGGACATATTGTATGTAAAAGAAATGATTAATAAGCCTGACTTACAGCCTAATACTATAATCAATTGCTAGATAGCTAGTATTTTACTATTTGATTTTGAGTTCCACCATATTCCTGTATCAGACTTTAAGTGTACAGATAGACTATCACAATACAGAGTAGTACCTGAAGACCCTCTAGATAATAAGACATATGAGAACTGGATTAATAAATTATACAGATTTTACACAGTAGAGACAGAGTTAACACAATACAGATCTTGGTCAGAGATTTGTAGGTCTACAGAACACAAAGCTTTACTAGTTGAGTGTGAAGAAATGTAATCCTAGGCTTTATATACAATATACTGAGAGACACACAACAATATTAGTAACAAATTGTTCTAAGTAAATAAGGATACAATACAGGTAACAAGTTCTGACAGACTGTAACATAGATTAGTCCTGAAAGTTGTTATTCTGAAACAGAACTGGACTTAGATACATTAAGATGGACTGGAACAACCTAATCTAGAGTATAGAGAAACAGAAGTTAAAGTAAACAAGGGATGATAGGAACAGGTAGCTAGAGGAGAATTTTATAGAGTCATATATACTGAAGAGCTACTAGGAGTGGATGACAAAGTAGAAGGAGATGATTAAGAACTGACAGGGGTTGTACACAGTATCTGTAGTAGTAAGACTAAGGACTTGGATACAACAGGAGAATAATTCCCTCAATTACTAACTACTAAAAAGTAGGAAGCTAGACTGAATACAGTCAAAGAGTATCTTAGCTTGCTCTACAAACTGAGCAGAATTGTAAACACTGATTTCCTAACATTTATACAATATGTAGTACAGCTCTTTGTACAGAATAACAAGATTTAGTATTAAGGCTCTGAAGGAAAGTATCAGATTGTGCTAGATAAGAACAGGAGATAGGAGTTAGTTAGGACAGTACATAAGGACTTAGGACACAAGGGAATCTTTGTAGTATGAGCCTGGTTATTAGATCAATTCTGGTAGCCATCTCTTATAAAAGACATTAAGTACTTTATTAGGACTTGTCATACATGTTAGACTTAGTAGATACAACAGGTACTGATTCTACTAAGTATTCTGGAGATTGTACTACATTTCCAAAAGATCCATATAGATACAAAGGTTATACTGAAAGTAGGGAGATTCTAATATATTGTGTATGTGTATTGTTTGTTATTAGGGTATTCAGAGTTTTGTATACTTTGTGTAGAGAACAGAAGGGCAATTGGACAGTTCATCTTTGAGGAACTTTTATGTTAATACAGAGTATGTCTCAAGCTTGTAACAGATAACAGAATGTCTTACATTACAGTGTTGGACTATTTGTAAGAACAATACCACATTAATCATATTCAGATTTCTGTGTATAACTCCTGTACAAACAGAATTATTGAGCAGAAACACTTAGATGTATAAGAAGTGATTGTAAAGACTGTAGGAGACAATATTAGACATTAGTATAAGTACACACATTCTGTGTTCTGGGCAGAGCAAATTATGATTCAGAAAGCAACTGGATACTCACCCTATTACCTTGTTTATAGAGTAGAGCCAATATTACTGTTTGACCTAAACAAGGTAACATATTTAGTTCTACTCAAAGGATTGTTACTAACAACAGAGGAACTAGTAGTAATACAAGTGTAACAGTTGTAAAAGAGACTGGACAACCTTACACAAATGATAGAATGTATTCAGAAAGCTTGTAAAGGATATACAAAGCATTTCATAGAAGTCAATTGTAATCAGATCAAGGACTACAACTTTACCCTAGGTACACTATTACTGATCTGTAATTTGAAAGTGAGTAATGATTTAGGACAAAAGATGAAACTGTAATACATTAGACTGTTTGTAGTAGTGTAGAGAACAAAAGGAAACACTTATGTTATAGCAGAGTTGGACAGAGTAGTAGCTAAGTTATGTATTACAGTATTTTGTTTAATTCTGTATTTTCTGTGTTCACATTTAACAGTTCTAATCTTGTGTCTCATTAAGGTAGCAGAACTAATGCTAGAAGATACAGAACTGTACAGAATTAGTTACAAGAATACAGATGATCTAGATGGCTGTACTTTGAATACTGTACTTGAAGTAGAGTCAAGTGTAAAAGTCATAGATTCCTGATCCAAAAGTGTGCAGTTTTTCAATATACTCTCTCAGTCTTGTACAGAGAATTAAACCTAGGGATTGATTTTCTAACAGTAACACCTAACTGTTGTGCAAATCCTGTAAATACTGTGTTCAACTACAGTTCTGTATACTTTATTATGTTTTACATTAATATGCTTCCAATCTTCTGTTACATTCCTTCTCATTTATAATAAAGTACAAAAACTCATACAACATTCTATAACTATATATAAACCTTTATACAAATTCCTATTCCATTCTACTTAATTCTATCCTATTCTACTAGTTTCATACATAAACTATAAAAATATCTATCCATCTATTCCATTTCTCTTAACTCTCTATCTTTTCTAATTTTTCTATTTATTCTATCCATTTTCTATTCTATTCTACTTTATTCCTCACATTTCTACTTTTTCTTTCACAAAAACACAACTTAAATTTCTATTTCCCTACTTATTATCTATCCTATCCTATCCTCTATATCCCTACTCTAACTCTTCTACTCTACTATCTATAGAGGCTTTTACTACTATGGTTAGGAAGTTTATACTCTACTTAAGAGTTATAATTCTTACATTAAACTTGTTCTTTATTATTATCAGCTATAACTCTATATTGTTCAGCTCCTTAGTTATCTATAAGCAGATATTGTAGACTGTTCCAGCTTTACTGTGTATGATTAGAGGAATGACAGAACACAGGCCTTAAGTTATACTGTACAATTCTATAGTTTATACTCTAGTCTTATACTAGATTCCCTTCAGACTACATTTAGAGTAGTAGAATATACATACTGTACACTAGTTTTCTATACAAACAATCACTATTAACACAGTCAAAAATAAGATTCAAACAGACTTACTTGGGTTACTATAGTATAGTTAATCTATTATAGTCTAGTAAGTAGATTCTTAAGAACTCTTATACCTTTTTATACACTTTACACACTCAAGTGTGTAGAAGACTATTCCCTCTGTCTAATCTGGAGGGAAGTCCTCATCCTTCTTACTTAAAGACACTACCTTGACCTTCTAGTTTTTTACATATGTTTCCTTACTAGAGACTAGAATCTTTACCTTTATAATAGTATACTTCTTACTTAGAAGTACTAGTACTAACTTTAGATAACAAAACAGAGTCAGTATACTCAGAAAATCAAATACCCCTCATCTACTATACCTTTTCCCTTCTCCTTGTCCTCTTTCTTCTTTTCTGGCTTTACAACTATTTAAGGAACTAGAAAGAACTTTATATTAGTATAGTATGATTTGTTAACTATATATTGTACTTACTAACTATTACCTATTTCTCCTTCTCTTCCTTTCTTACATTAACCTTCTCTTTCTCCTCCTTCTTCTTCTCTAACATTGTGTGTGTCTCAGAATCTGTACAAGTAGACATATTAGTAGTGTAGGAACTATTAGTTATACTATATAATATACCTTTGTTCTTCTACATCTTAACTACTAGCTTCTTCTTTTCTAGCTTCATAATTCCTTTGAGAACTAGGTAAAGACAATATTAGTAGTGTACAATTTGTTAGTCATACATTTAATTCTTACCTAACTTGTTCCCCTTCTTAACTACTACATTTGTCTTTTCTGTATTTGTAACAATATTAGAACTTGTATAAATAGTTAGCTTATTGTACACAATTTGTTAGTCATACTTGTACTTGTACCTTTTAATCCATCCTTTTTGTTCCTCTCCTTCTACTTTGTTACTAACTATACTAAAGCTATAGTCTTATCCTTCTCCTTTTTTATCTTAGTCTAAGCCTTCTTCTTAACCTTTACCTGTATTATTTTTTCAGCCTCTGTCTTTACTTTTACTCTAGTAGTAGTCTTGTCCTCCTTTGCTTTTGTAAGTTCCTCTACTGTTACCTTACAATCTATAAGATATTCCATATTAGTAAACAAATTAGAATGTAGGAAAATAAAGACTTACTACTAAACTAACCTTTTACTAGTACAAACACTACCTCCTTACCCTCTGATTTGTTATTATTATAAGTACTATTGTCTGAGCTCTCCTTGTCTTCAGACTCAGGATCTGTGGTTGAGCTATTAGTTTCCTCCTTCACAACCTTGTTCTCTAGTTTACTTTTAGTATTAGAAACTGTATAATACATTAGTATATGAGTTAGAGACAATGTGCTTTACAGATGTACTTACTAAGTATACATTTGACTAGCTCATTATCCACATCCATTCCCTTACTAGCTACTATGTTGTTGTGTATGTGAATTTAGAGGAAAATTACAAAATCAGTATAAAAGAGTAGAAAGAAGTATAATACTTACTGTTGGATTTACTAGAGAGTAGTAATAACATAGTAAGAGTAGTAGAACAAAGTAGGAAGATTAAGTAACAATGTTTACACACACAGAACTTACATTCAGCCTACTAATTATAAAATCAATTATATAACTATAGACAGTCACAAGTAAATGTACTAAGAGATGAAACAATTAGTATTGTACTAAGAACTGTACATTATATATAGACAATCACAGTAATCAATTCTGAACATTCACATAGCTTATAAAAGTGTCTCTCAAGAACATTCAACTATTCTGTATTACAAACATTTGTAACCAGAACTACAAATGTGTACAGTCTTAGAATAGACTTACACAAACTGCTTACTTTATAGGATGTACAGATTACATACTTATTATAGACTCAGAACACAAGTTGTGTTACAGTAGGTATCTTAGCAAACTATTACATTATTATTGCCTAGATTAAAGTACTATAATCTTCTAATCAGATAAGACATTAGAGTAATCAAAGTAATGATCTTAGAAGACAGTCAGAATCTCAGAACTCTTTACACTTTGTCTATACTAATTAGATAGTAACAGTATAAGTACCTTCTACTTCTTTCAATGTAAATCTTACCTTTCCTTTTGTGTAACATTCCCTGTGGCCAGAATACAGACTACTTAAATTTCTTTATACAACTTTCACCCTATTTTGTTCTAACCTCTAACAAAAGATTCTCTTATTTGTTCATGTATTTTTTGTATTTTTCTTTTGTTCAACCCTGAACATTTCCCTGTTAGTACTACACTTTTCCAGAACTTGGAAAACTATAAATACAGTTACTTATATACTAGTTATAGAAGGAATTCAGATAGTTCACCTATTGATTTAGCTCTTGTCTTTTGTCTTAAAGTCCTCTAGTATAAGGTATAGTCTTAGTCTTAGTTGTTTCTGTATTACTCTGTTTGTTGTACACTTTGTAAGTACACATTCTGTTATTTATGTCTCCCTTCTAAGGTTGTGCTTGTGTTAGAAGAACCTACACCTGTTTAGAACCACTCAAGTCTTAAAAGGACTTATGGTTTAGCTCTCCTCAAACTTATTAAATCACCTGTGTTCTTCTCTAGACAGTTTACAAGAGTTTCAATACATGAGGAGAATGTGTAACTAACTATAATAAGAATATATGTGCTTGTAGGTCCTACTGTACAATAATCTGACTCAATTAGTAATATAGTAATAATAAAATACAAACTAGTAGATCAAATCCTTACAAAGGAGTAAGGGAAGATGTTAGTACACAAGTTAGACTATAAGTTCTAGAGAGGGATTAGAGAGACACTAAGAACAAACCTGATACAATAACTAAAGATTCTTTATGTAGACAAGAATACAAGCAAGTTGTTCAAATTTGCTAATATAGTTAGACTAGTAGACTATGTTCTTCTAGTAGGGTAGACAGAAGTAGGCTAAGACTAGACAGTAATGTTACTAAAAGAGAAGCTAGAGAAGGAAGTAGGAGACAAGTATGTAAATATTGTAAGAAAGCTTAAAGAGTTACAAGCTTAGGTTAATAAAGTAAGTAAGTCTAGAAAGATACTAATGAATTAAGTATGTAAAGGTAACAAACCTGCCAATTCTGTAAAATCTAACCTGAAGTATAAGAGGATTTACAACTTTTACAGAAAGTAAGAACATTTTGTACATAACTGTAGAACTGTGAGTAAGTATACTTAGAAAGGGAAGTGTATAAGGTTAGGACAGAAGATTGTATTAATAAGTAGGAGTTTTGTACTAGTAAGTATAGAGAGGGAAACATTAAAGGAGTGTATAGACTAATACTATAAAGGTAAGCCTGTGTTTATAGTAGACACAATTAATATAGTAAAAGTAAGGTTGAATACTAGTAAGAGAGAAAAGTATGAAACTGTTCTTAGAGCAGATTTGGATACAGAGGTGATAAGGTTAGAGGAGAGGTTGAGGGAAGTAAAGAGGAGAAGAGAGGAAGTAAGGACTATAGAGGCTAACACAAAGCTAGTCAAAGTCAGATCAAAGTAAAGTACTAAGTTAAGTAAGATTATTAAGCAGGTTTTAGACTAGATAATAGATAGTATTGTTACATTAACACACTGTGAGTTGTTTGTAATAGCTCTAGAGCTTAAGTACTAGTATGTAGCTAAGCTAATAAGGACAACCTAAATGTATAGTAAAATGCTAAATAAGGCTGAAAGTGGACCTGTAAAGACAGAGGAAGAAGTAGTAAACAAGGAAGTAAAGACTAACAATAGAGAAGATTAGTATGTAAGTATGAGTGTTGTACACAAAGATAACTGTAAGGATTTGATTTACTAGTTTGTATTTTATTATTACTACATTACTGATTAAGTCAGATTATTACAAAGTAGGACTCACAAGTATATATATTCTTATTATAATTAGTCACACTTCCTCCTTATGTATCTACATGTGTTATACCCCTTATAAAGACAGTATTGACTACTAGGCAAAGGGGATTCTTTTCCCCTGACTCCTTACTCAAGTACTAAGTTATCCTAGTTAATAGTTGAGTAAACTAAGAGTGATTAGAATTCTCTTGTAAGAAACAGTGAGTTTCCTTACATATTTTTGACTATACCCACCTAGTATTAAAACCCCTTTCTAAACACTAAGAAACTGAAGGGTCTGATCAACCCTAGGTCTCTCTTATTATTTAGTACCCTTTAGGAATTATTAGTAAGTAAAGTTATATTAGATTATACTCTAGATTAGGAAACCCCTAATTGTCTTATATAGTATTACTATACTTAGAATGTCTCAGACTCTCAGACTTTACTCTATAGTATATAAGGCAGATACTTGCTTAATGTTTTAATAAGAGAGAGTTAGAGAGTACTCTTACTATACTTGTTAAAAGGTTATAAGCCTTAGTGCTTATTGAATGCTCCTACATACTTGCTCTTACAGAATGCCTTTGCCTTCTGCTAGCACACCAAGCCCTAGTACTTCCCCTCCCTCCAAACCTATTACAATGTTGTCTATAATGTATACCTTTGTTAATACTATAATAAAGGACTCTAATGTTATAAAGTTCTTTAAGGGAACAGAAAAGTTGGCTGGTACAAAGGGATATAAGATATGACACTTACACATACACAGTAGACTTACTGTCATGATGCTCTCAGATCATCTAGAGTACAATCCCCCTTCCTCTAATAATGCTAGCATATGTACAGACAATGTTTTGTATTATTGTATTACAAAAACAATAACTAATACAATATATGTGAACTTTACAATGTATACAAGTGTTAGAAGTCTTATGAAGGTGCTTCCTGAATGATACAACGTTCAAACAACAATGACACATGCTGTAGACATATCTACATTGTTTACAGTTAAAGGGTATGTATTACAGTTTGATAAGATATTAGACAACATTGAACAAATCTACAAACAGTTGTCTGTACATAATAAAGCCCCTAATGACAATACATACATCTTAGCAATTAACCTTGCTACTCCTTGTGAGTATAGATGGGTAGCTACAATACTAGATAGGCAGATTACCTATTATAATCAACTACTAACAGTTACAGTAGCTTAGAAAGACATTCTAACACTAGCTAAGTTAATACACAAATTGTAAAACATATGTACTCTCAAACAAAACAAGATACTGAATGAGACAGCCTACAAACAAAAGGCAAAAGTGTAGCTAAAGGCAAAACAAAGCCTTACAGAAAAGTTAAATGTTACAATTGTAATAAATACAGATATATGTTGAAAGATTGCCAAATCCCCTAACAAGCAAAACAATAGAAGCTTGAAAGAAAAAGTATAGGCAAATAGCTACTACTTCTACTACTGCTACTATATTGTCTCAACCTGTACTTACTGTAACAGTATTCATAGGAGATGTTAACAAAATGGTACTCATTAAAAATGTTAATAAAACACTAATACTAGAATCTGCAATTGTAGAAGCCTCAGTATCAAACTCTAGCAGCTTACCTGTTGAATCTGCTCTATCTACTGAATCTGCCCTATCTGCTGAATCCAATATATTCTCTGTATTCAAAGTACAAGAGGACAGTGTCATACAAGTAGACAACTTTATGAACTTATTTGACAAAACAAAAGAAGTCATTAAGGACTTCAAGTATGATCCAAACATATGTATCAATGTATTATGTTGTAATGATACTGAACTAATACATTGTGTTAATATATTAGACTCTGGCACAAACATAAACACTACTCTATACCTGTTCTGTCTTACAAACGTCTGGAACTCAACCCTAATAAATGTTACAATTGTGAATAAATTGTCATTTATACTTAGCAAAAGTAGAGTGATGACATTTAATGTAAAACTATGAGATAAAGACAATGAGCATACTAAGGTGAATACAATTTTACTACAAAATGTATACTATTATCCCAATCTGAACTTCACACTTGTTAGTAAAGCACTATTATACAAAGCAGAATATGTTTTAACAAAAACAAATAATGAATGTATTATTTATTCCCCTGCTCATACAAAGATTGGTGAAATACATTTACAAAATAACTTGTATATGATTATCTCTCATCATAATAAACAATCTATTAATGCAATTATTATTGTTGATTTACATTGACAACTGGGCCATGTTAATTTTGATTACTTGTACAAACTCATACAAGAGTATCCTGAGATTATAAGTCAAAGGATAACAGACAATAAAAATGCACAGTGTACAGATTGTATTAAAGCAAATATACAACACAATGAAATACTAAAAATATGAACTACACCTCTTGCACAATATTATAGAGATCATCTCCACATTGATATTTAGGGACCTGCTCTAGTACAAGCTTACAGCAAGTACAAATATCTTTTTACCATTGTAGACAATACTATACAATGGGTAACTATGCTACCTATGTAGTATAAAAGTAATGCTTTCACTGAATATGTAAAGCATACAATGAGACTCTTTACACAATACAGTATAAGAGTTAAAACTCTTCAAAGTGATAACAATACAGTGTTCCTAAGTAAAGACTTTACTACATATATTGAAAGTCAAGGAACAATATGCAGACTAACAGTACATGATACACTACAACAAAACAGAGTTGCAGAATGTATGTATAAGACTATCTTTAATAACATACATACATGTCTGTTATTAGTAAAGTTACTTATGAAATTCTGGGTATATACAGTACAATATCAAACCCTTTATTC
>NW_006760402.1:960525-969175 GCF_000271605.1 Fomitiporia mediterranea MF3/22
GTTAATTTTGATTACTTGTACAAACTCATACAAGAGTATCCTGAGATTATAAGTCAAAGGATAACAGACAATAAAAATGCACAGTGTACAGATTGTATTAAAGCAAATATACAACACAATGAAATACTAAAAATATGAACTACACCTCTTGCACAATATTATAGAGATCATCTCCACATTGATATTTAGGGACCTGCTCTAGTACAAGCTTACAGCAAGTACAAATATCTTTTTACCATTGTAGACAATACTATACAATGGGTAACTATGCTACCTATGTAGTATAAAAGTAATGCTTTCACTGAATATGTAAAGCATACAATGAGACTCTTTACACAATACAGTATAAGAGTTAAAACTCTTCAAAGTGATAACAATACAGTGTTCCTAAGTAAAGACTTTACTACATATATTGAAAGTCAAGGAACAATATGCAGACTAACAGTACATGATACACTACAACAAAACAGAGTTGCAGAATGTATGTATAAGACTATCTTTAATAACATACATACATGTCTGTTATTAGTAAAGTTACTTATGAAATTCTGGGTATATACAGTACAATATCAAACCTTTATTCATAACAGAACACTAAGAGTTACTATTAATTTTGCAACACCATATTACAAACAGTATAACAAACATTATCAAATAGATAATATATGAGAATTCAGTACATATTGTATTATACAAAACAAACAAATGCATAAACTACAACCTAGAGGCCAATATGTATGATAGCTAGGTTATGATACTGACAGTAAAGGCCACTTAGTGTGTTATGATAATAAAGTTACTG
The DNA here is from genome assembly GCF_000271605.1 of Fomitiporia mediterranea MF3/22. Taxonomy (NCBI): domain Eukaryota; kingdom Fungi; phylum Basidiomycota; class Agaricomycetes; order Hymenochaetales; family Hymenochaetaceae; genus Fomitiporia; species Fomitiporia mediterranea. The sequence continues at coordinate 961,328 of NW_006760402.1, forward strand.
TCAAACACAATGTACAATTCATAGACAAACCAATGTCTAGGATTGAAGGGGAGAATAATCATAACAATGATACATTAAACAATAATAAGACTCTTCCTAATAACAATAATAACAATAATAACAACAAAGAACCTGTCATACAATGCTCTACACAAGAGCAAAGACTAGTTAAACGAATTATAGGTTTAAATTACAAAGATAATATAAACCTAGCTATGTATCTAACAGAATTTAACAAATTCCTTAACAAAGTCTATAGTAATCCATTAATGTATTACAATACTATAACACACACAGATAAAGAACAATGGATCAAAGCTATGAAGGATGAAATACAGTTACTTTAACAACAAAATGTGTGGATATATACTATCCCTTCTATGAATACAAACATAATTGGAACAAAATTTGTTTATAAGATTAAAAGACTGGCTAACAGCCAAATAGACAAATACAAAGCACAATTTGTAGTGTAAGGATATACTCAAAAGAATGGAATAGACTTCTATTCTGACAACTTATTTGCCCTAGTAACAAAACTATCAACAGTACAATTATTGTTATCTTGAGTAGCATCTAAGAACTATAAGATACATTAGATAGATGTAAAATCTGCATATCTTTACAGAGAACTAAATGAGGACAAACTCATTTATGTGAAACTACTGCCAGGCAAGCTACTTACAGATATTAAACCTGGACAGGCATTATGTTTAAATAAAGTATTATACAGATTGAAACAAGCAGGTAGACAATAGTACAAGAAGATTACCAAACTACTACTAAAAATGGATTAGAATGAGCTAATTATGATCATACTGTATTTTATAAGAAACAAAATAATAAAACAATTCTTATAACATTTATGTACATTAACAATATTACAATTATTAGTGAAACTATTACTTTAATAATGGTATTTAAATATGTATTAAGACAATATATTACATTCACTAATAGTAATGAAATATATTAGTTACTTGGTATTGAAATAAGCTGAGATAGACCTTAACAAACAATTAGCTTATAGTAAAAGTATTATATTGAAAGTATAATCAAATGTTACCACTTTGAAAACAAAAAGGCACTACAAACACTTATTAAATAGTTTTTATGTTAATTATAAATCTACAGTAATCTATTTATTATATTGTATATATTATATAGGACTCATTTTGTACATACAGACTTAATAATACAAGTAAGATCACACACTTATGTAATCAAATACTGAAGATAGAGAGTATATAATAATACATTCCTTCTTGTCACTCCTTGCCTCTGACCTCTACTATCTCTCTATGTCTTACTTTTTGCCTCTGACACTATGTTGTTACTTCTGTTCTCCCTAGTCCAGTCCTCCTCTTACATACATCCTACTAGCAGGCACTCTACTAGTAACAACCTAGACAATAAAGATTACTATACTTATCTCTCTAATCTACTACTACAATGCCTGTACTGAGCCTCAAATCCTGTAACAATACAACCTGGCTGGCTACACTATCCTTCAATGTAAAGTGTAAGCAGCCAGTCCACTTCATAATATTCTACACAATAGTTACTTATCCCTCTCCTCCCAACTTCTTGTCTCCCTTTCATCCCTCCTACTCCTTACTCTGCTGCTTGTGTTTCCTCTCCTTTGTTCCTTCCTTTTTGAATTTGTATTCACACATCTGCCTTATTTACTAATGTTGAATGACTTCTTTAATAATTCTATACATTTGCATACTTCTTCCTACTCAGTAATACAAGTAACAATTGGTGAGCACATACTTGTAACAATGTCTATATATAACTATTCCTCAGGTACAATCCTTTTTGTGACTCTGTATGTACTCTTCTTCCCCACCTACTATCCTATACTTAATATTACTCTTAATAGACCTATACTGTGTGCATTTATATTCCCTAGTACTATTTATAACACTATTTTGAATAACAGAAGCAGTAGTTACTACTCACCCCTCCTAAGCTGAGTCTGTCCACACTATCCACTTCACTCTCTCCCTTCAAGCCAGAATGTCCCAGAGATAAACCTTTAAAGTCATCCACAACTACTGCTGAGTTCACTACACCTCTGATTGTACATCATAGCCAGAACATGTAACATACTTGTACAGACACACTTTCCCCTACAGCCCAAGTTAGCTTGTATAACACTCTGGATTTCAACCCAGGTGAACTACTTACACTTGCTACACACTGTTATAGTGTGTCCACCTTTTCTCTCTTATTGTCACTTGTTAATTACTCTAAACTTGTCTTACAGGCATAGCCTCAACCTCTACAACCTGCTCAACTTCAATTCACACATGTACACAATTCAACTTGTAGAGACTAAGTAACAACCAAAGCATAGTGGCAAAGGCTACATCAAACAGTCTAAGAACACTTTCTTCCTCCTCTAGGGTTGTTATTAGATTGTTTATTTGTATTTGCATATTTCTTTGAATATAATTGATTTATTACAATTGTACAAACAACTATAATAATAAAGAGTGAAAAATATTTCAACAAACTGTAAAACTTAGATACACTTATAATGCCTTGTACATATTATATTGTATATTAGGCTTCTTACAGTAAATTATACAAGTATTATTAGACAATATTTGGAAGTTACTTCAGTATATTTACTTAGATATATTCCTAAGATTAATAAGGACTGTACAAGACCACATATCTTAAGAATAACAATAAAGAATATGGTACCCATATTTCCTCTTATACTACTATATATAAAAGTTACTTTGAAATATGTACTTATATAAAATTTATAACTATATATGCTAATACAAGGATAAAGACTTTTTGCTAATGTTTGCAATATCATCCTCTTGTATCTTTAGATTGATACAGGTTGCAACACTATCAAAATATTTAGCATAATTGTCATGTACCAAAGTTTATGCTTGGCATAATACATTTTAGTAGTTTATTTGCATGGATATCTCATAGGTTGCAATTATTTACTGTTGCTTTTTGAACTTATAATCTGATCTCCATTATCAATCATTATTTCATTTGTAGATTATCAAAGATTAAGTGATGCAAGGAAAATGTCTAATGTCCTGTATATTACCTTTATCTATTCCCTCCTTATGATTGATGTGCCTTTCTAAGACATGAATCTAACTTTCTACATTCTTCACTTTCCATTACCGTGCCGAATTGTAAACCTACGATATACTTTCTGTTCTTTTCCTGTCTGAGATGTGGAGGACTTGGAATGCTGTCTTTCATGTTGCTCTTTGAGTTGTTCTTTTCGCTTTTTCTCCCTTTCATTGTATTGCCGTTGGCGCTCATCTTCCCCAAGTTGATTGATCCACTAGAATGGTAATTGACTTAGGATGTGATAATTCACTCGAAAATATTGCCATATACCTCAACTACAAGTGCAACAGCTTTTTTAGCAGATGGCCGTTCCTTATAATTTGCCCTTGTAAGGTTTTTTATTATATCTCTACCTGTGTAATTCATGAGTACCATTGCAATCAAATGAGTGTCCTCACCAAACCTTTTTTGGATATTTTTTTCCAATTTTCTTCACAAGTCGTACAACACCCTGCTAAATATGATACATCATATTCTGTAAGTGCCATCACTTCACCATTGGCAGTCATTCGATGGCTCGGCGGGCGCACGTTTAGCATTTCGGCAAGTATCATGCTGTAACAGTCATGCAGCTGCTCAGAAAGCATCCTTATGCATTATTTTAATGCTTACCCAGCAGAGAAGACATCCACTGCAGGGGTCAGTCTAGAAGCCCCAGCTCCTACATTACTTGCTAGATCTGTCACTTCAGGGGGAAGATAATCCAAATATTCATATATCCCATCATGATTTATGCTTATTTTAGCCTCTAATTTATCATATTGCTCAGTCCCTTCGCCTCTTCGAAATGTGCATGCACTTTGTATATAGTCAGCAAAAAAGGATGGGTGGGAAATATCAGCAAATATCAACCCACTTTCTCATATTGGAAATTTTAAGATCCTTGCCAATATCAAGCCCTTGGTATTTATTAGCTTCTTCCATGAACAGAATTCTTTTCGGGCTAAAGTATTTGTATCAGATCATGCAATGTCAAAAGGTAACAGTAAGTAAGACATATTTACTGGATCTGTGTATGCAGTATTCTTGCTTTATGTAACTCCCTGATCCCCTCCAGAAGTTTACTATTTGTGTGCACTAATTAGATCAACCCATAAAAGAGGAAGCAACAGGTACTTACTATCCAATACACGCTACTTCCATTTCTATAGGCATGCTTGGCTCTCTTTCTTTTCTCCAGTCGTCTAGATTCCCGCCTTTAGCATATTCAAAAACTAGAACTTCATTGTCGCCCTCTAGTATCTCTAGAATCGTAACAGCAACGTTGCCACTAAGGTTGATATCGTATCTAAAATTAGTATCAAGGAGTAGCTTTTAAGATTTAGAATAGACATCAATATAAACTGTATTGTTTGGATTGACATTAGCAGTACTCACAATATGCTCTGTACTAATCTTGTTTTTTTTGTATTCTTCTAACAGGTGGTCATGTATGTCCCATAATTTCGTAACTACCATTTTATTTGTATCATCTTTAACGGGGATAAATTCCAGTGCCTTGTAACGAGCAGCTTTTCCAGACGAAGTTTTGAGTCTAATGCCTTTCTTCAATTAATATCGAGGCATTGTGTCAGTTTTATTGTCATATTTCAGAGCTACAGGTAGAAGCTTACAATAGTCACTCCATGCATTGAGAAATCACTGAGTGCTTGACTAAAGTCCCAGTTATACCGGCTCGCGGTTACTTCATCTTCTGTCATCACTTTCTTTGCTTTGGACTTTGATCTGCCAGGCTGACTTGTGCTCGCTGACATGATGGTACACAGACTTTTTCTCGTGGTTTGTTGACCCTCGTAGTTTATTTGACCACAGATTTCTTTGATATTTATATACCGTAGTACTTTGCACCATCACCCGTTTGCGTGGGTTGGTGCACGTTGTAATCTCACCAAAATTCGGCGTAATTGCCACGTACCAAAATTTATGCTTGGCATAACGCATTTTAGAGTTTTGTTTGCGTGATTGAGAAATGCAAAGTAGTAATTGGGGCGTGTGCATTGTAGTCGACCGATAGTTGTGGCGTTTTTTAACACTCCTTTCCAGTAGGGCAGGGAGGGGATGTGCTGGTGTTTCTCTGTACACGAGCTACGCCGAATATCATGGTGGAATCATATGCATGGAGACCAGGCTGCTTATTTGTAAGACGTAAGGGGTAACGACGGGTCGCACGCATACCATTCCATTAAGGTTATCTGCGTTTATTGCGGCCCAAGATGTATTGATACTTAACCATATGGCTTATTTGCTCGCTTAGGCAGTCACAATGCGCAATTGTAATCCGTTTGTGCTGTAATGGAGCTTACGACTTGGGGGTGTGAAACATCCAGATATGTATAGGGTAGCAGATATGCATGAGCCAAGCTTGTTCCCTTTGCAAAAACCCGTTAGAAGCCTGTTATTACCGATTATTTCCACCCCATTTAGCAGAAAGAAAAGAAAAGGGTTCGTTTACTTTGCTCTGCAATCTAACGTTGCCGCGTGTAGCGTGATCAGTACGCTATTTGTTTCAGGCTAGAGCCCCCTGCAACTTACCAGCAATACTTTTACTCGTGTGCAAACTACTCATTGTCTGCGCAGGGTTCTAAGCCCTGATGAATCTAGAGCAATCCAGTGCGCTGACAGTGCTTAAGCCAGTAGTTTGTGTTGACGTTACTTCAACATGTTCCCTCTCGCCGACGTCAAAATCTAGATCTGCGCATTCCCACGATCATGCAGACATTCCGATCCGTTGCTCAACTGTCCAGTGTCCGGTTCCTTCTCGTTTTGCTCTCCAACGAACGAAAATTGAAATGTCTGCAACGTGCAAAAAGCCCTTGGATCTCGATACGTTTTGCTATGCTTCAAAGGTCGTTGAGCAGCTCTTCAAGTGGGGCCGTGTTGGTCTGAATATACCTTGATATCCGCGGATCGCATTTGGAGGGTGGCAACGGGGGGCCTGTACCCTTGCAATCTATCTATAGACACAGATAATTAAAAGGGCGTGGGTACTTATCTTCAATTCTTGTTAAGATGATGTATAGTGTCGTGATCGCAGTCCATCCCCAATTGTGACCGAACTTTGCCCTCCTGCTCGTGCTCACCATCATTAGAGTAATTATGGAGGCACGGACATTGCTAGGCCCGGGATGGACACTCGAGGACTTGCTGTATGCCCCGCCAGCAATCGCAGCTCTGTCAGTGGTCTACCTCTCGGCAAAGCTACTGCAGGTATTCTTTTCAAAGAAAAAGAGCAAAGACGAGTTAATTTTGGCAGACGCCGGTCATCCTACGGCCGGTCTGTTGGAAAGGCCCTCTGGCTTTCTGGAGATTTTGGATGCATTCGACGGTCCCATCATCGTGCTATGCAGATTTGTCAGGCTGCTGTTACTGTTCGCACTTCTTTCGCTCGAGGTGTTCATGTGTAGTACAGGCGAACCGGTGTATCTGTATTCTCAATGTATATTTCTTGTGCGGTCAATTTATTCATCGGGTATAAGTCGAGCTAATTTATTGGTTCGTTCCACATGTCCAGTTCTATACCATTGGTCTAGCAGTTGCTTCAATCTGCACTTCATCACGATGGAGAGACATAACTTCTCACCAGCTGGCTTTACTCCTCTTCGCCGACTTCATTGCCTATTTTATTCTTGATGCGTGGCCTTACGCGACGATTGAAGGAAAACCTCGTGATTCGCCCTCACAGGTTGCAACATGGTCCCGTTTGATCCTCCTTACCCTAAGCGGATTGATTGTTCCTTTGGCAATGCCTCGTCCTTTCCGTCCATCCATGCCTGGTGCAGAACCGAGTGCATCAGAGACAGCAAGTCTTTTCTCGTGTTACACCTTTTCTTATCTCGATGGCATAATTTTATATGCAACTCGTGTTCCGGATGTCACAGTCAAGGACATGCCTCAAATACCCGCTCAGGGCAGGATTGAGGCTCTTGCTGAGCGTGTTCTATCGTTGCTCGACCTATTACGGAACGGAAAGCGGCATTTTCTGTGGGGAGTATTTCGTGTTTGGGGCAAAGATTACTTGATTTTGAACTTGATATGGGGTGCAAATGCTATAGTGTAATTCTCTGGTCCGTTCGGAACGCACAAGCTACTTCAGTAAGTTCGGTTTTCTCAGTATCTTTCGGTTAGTCTTTTATTATTATTATTATTTTATTTTCACTACACAGATATATGGAAACAGGGGTTTCACCTTATAATCTGAAACCCTGGGTGTGGGTCATTGTAAGGTAGACGAAACATAAACTCAACTAGCTGCGTGACGCACGTGATCTACCCTGAACTGCCTAAATCAGACACAAACTATGACAAGGAAACTCGTTCAACCACAGAGCCGAAATCCACAAAGTAGCACCATAGAATTGTTAGAATTATGCTTTTCTACAGAATGATGTAACAGATTTTCAAAAAAATAAAAAATGACCAAGTTATTTCCAAAAGACTATTTTTTGCTCTAAATGACCTGATTGTTATTTTGCCACACACAAAAAAAAAATTCTGCAAATTCTTGTCAAATTTCGCCGCCCTCGGCTACAACATTATGACAAATACCTCCCATATACGGAAATTACGTAATATTATTAATACATCCTATAATCGTCTCAACAGAAAGCAGGCTTAGTGAGCCAGTAAGAGGTACTCATATCACATATACTGTTACAGAAAACTGTAGATAAGATGTAGATGTATATTTAACAAAAAAAAACTGATAATATTTTTTTTGCCTGCCCTCTCGTA
>NW_006760402.1:969536-978292 GCF_000271605.1 Fomitiporia mediterranea MF3/22
CAACATTATGACAAATACCTCCCATATACGGAAATTACGTAATATTATTAATACATCCTATAATCGTCTCAACAGAAAGCAGGCTTAGTGAGCCAGTAAGAGGTACTCATATCACATATACTGTTACAGAAAACTGTAGATAAGATGTAGATGTATATTTAACAAAAAAAACTGATAATATTTTTTTTGCCTTGCCCTCTCGTAAATTTCGCCGCTAGGGTCCTTCCTAATTAGTTAAGCGAGTCCGTGACACGTTACTGTCACAGCTTGTCGAGTTTATCTTTCGTCTACCTTACTTGTGCTTGGTCCATTGCTCTCTGGCTGTCTCCTCGTTCATTTTCTATACGTAGGCGTGAGTTCTTGCAAAAATACCTTATCATGTCCCTCCTGATGAGCTGTATGAGCATAGGCTCGTGTGATTGTCGAGAATTCGAGCGCCTTCACGTATATTGTCTTTCATCACGCTTTGCGCATTAGGCTCAGATCCAACGCACTCGACTCAGATGAGAAAGGAGAGAAAGGAAAGTAGCAGATGAAAGCTTCTGAAGGGTCGACTCAAAGCACAGCAACGCCTTCAGTGACGAACGCGGAGGAAGCTAGTGCAGAGAACTCGGATGAGGTCAATGGCTCGGACCCAGTGGGGGCTCCAGTAAGTGATGCGGAAGCGAAGCCGGTACCAGAAGGCGGTCATGCAAAAGAAAAAACTGGACATCTCCTGGGAAAGATTAACAACCTTATCACGACCGATATCGAGGCGACCTCGAGGTCTCCCTTCTTTGTTTCTCTTCGTGAGGTTATTTGCTCCATGTGTATGCGTGTATACTGATTTGCCTTTCTGCACAGCTGGCACAGTTATACAGCTAGTAATTTCTATTATATTCCTGTATGACTTGCTAGGATGGAGGTATTAATAGTGTTTACTTTTATTTCGGAATTAGCTGATGGAACAATTCATAGCTCCTTTGTTGGCCTTGCTGTAATGGTGATTTGTTTTCCCATTCCCTTTTATGCCGGGCAACGCATGGCGAAGATACAAAAAAGTAAAATGGCCGCTGTGAGTCTTTCGTGCCTCGTACCTACGGCAGCGCCTCATTTAGCGAGTCATATAGACCGACAAACGTGTTCAATATGTCACTGAAGGTATGTTTCTGATTCTGTCAAGACACGCAGCTTACATACCTGACTGCTTGTAGCGATGGGTATTCTTAGGATGATCAAGCTTTTCGGATGGGAATCGTATATGCTTAAGCAGCTGAGTCATCGACGTGAAGAGGAATTGTCAAAAATTATGATGGTCCGGGTACTCGAGGCACTAATGAACGTCACAAGCTCTATGCTCCCACTTCTTTCCAAACTAGTTGTGATTTCGATTTACGTAAGTCGCTCGACGGTACAAGAAAAATGTGTTCCTTAACTCTAACTTTATGATCTACAAACGGTCCGCTAGACTCTGGTCTCGAAAGGAGAACTCAAGGCATCAACTATCTTTGCCGCGTTGATGGTAGGCGTTAAAATGAATCGCGATATTACTGCACGTAGGTTTCCCTGAGCTCTGTCCTTCAGGTCTTCAGTATGATGGAAGAGCAACTACACCAATTTATGTTCGTATTCCCTGAGATACTCCGCGGTAAGACATATACTACTTCGCGTGTACGTTGGGACGCCTAACTTGTATTCCACCGTTATTCTCCGTAAAATAGCGAAAGTGTCGTATGATCCTTTCAACGAGTTTTTAAATTCGGTGCGTTCGATTGTGTTGTTTAGGCGCAGGACCCATTCTAACCTCTACGTATAACCGTTTTATAGACTGAGCTTCTGTCTGAGGGAAATGCTCACGAACACCAATCAGAGGACAATGAGCAAACACATGCACTTGTTCCTGAACAGCCTGCGCATGACGTTGTGGGCTTCAAGCAATGTTCATTCTCGTGGGATCCATTTGACAACAATGAACCAACGGTGCCCTCCTCCAATCACCAAGCGCGAAGGCGATTTGTCCTCCGATTTGATGACGAGGTGATATTTAAGCACGGAGAGATTAATCTTATCGTCGGACTGACTGCATCTGGAAAGGTAAAATAATACACATTTGGTGGTTTCGTGTTGACAGACGCGTTTGAAGACATCTGTCCTTATGGCACTCCTTGGAGAGATGTATTACAAGCCACACGGGATTGGATCTTGGTATAATTTGCCTCGGGATGGTGGAGTTGCATATGCGCCTCAGGAATCATGGGTGCTAAACGAAACGATTAGGGTATGTCGTATTGCTGAATCTCTGTCTGTAGAGGTCTGATATGACTTTCCATTCAGGATAATATCCTATTCGGCGAACCGTACGAAGAAGGCCGTTACAAGCAAGGTACGAGATGAGTCCGAGGGTGCAGCCGTGGTTCACCTGTCTATGTAGTGTTGAAGCAATGCGCCCTGGAGAGAGATCTAGAATTATGGAAAGCTGGAGATCTTACTGAAGTCGGCGAGAAGGGTCTAACCTTAAGGTAAGGTAATTCGTTTCTTGTATCGCTCTTCTTCACTAACGGTTTGCTCAGTGGCGGCCAAAAGGTTCGTCGAAAATTATAACGGACTAACTGGTGCTCATCTGGCATGCAGGCGCGAGTCACTCTCGCACGTGCTCTATACTCTTCTGCGTCTATAATACTTCTGGATGACGTCTTAGCTGCCCTAGATGTCCATACTGCAAAATCGATTGTCGAAAATGCGCTGCAGGGTGATCTAGTACAAGGCCGCACAGTTTTGCTTGTCACCCATAATATTGCCCTTGCTGCTCCCGTAGCTGCATACGTCGTTGCTCTAGGTGGCCATGGGACAATATCTGCTCAGGGGCCTGTAGCTGAAGTACTGAAGAGGAACTCGCGACTTCGCGCTCAAGTCGAGAGTGCACCAAAGGAAATTGTGGAAGACATCGACAGCAAGCTGAACGAGCGCACCAACGACAAGGATGCGAATATAGATGATAAGAAGGCCGCAGGGAAATTAGTTGTTGCAGAAGAAAAGCAGATGGGAAGGGTGGCACTGGCAGCTATTATGTTATACCTGACAAGTGTCGGAGGCCCGTTCGTTTGGATGCTGATACTTGGTTCAAGGGTATTTGAGACGTTGGTCTATATCGGTTCGCCTTGGTTTATGGGATATTGGTCCAACCAATATACGACGCGTCCTCCAGACGAAGTGCCGGTGTTGAGGTGAGTATCTCGTAGTTTTCATGATGCGACCATTCCATTGACAGCCTTCAAGGTATTTGTGCATTTTCGCGCTTATAAATGTGACACAGTTTTTTGCCGAGCTTGTGTCGCAAGTATATTGGATTTTTAGGTCCGTGCGGGCTGCAAGAATCATTCACTCGCACCTCTTGCAGAGCATCTTCACGTCCACCTTCTGGTATGTCAATAGCCACGTTAATTCTTCCGTTGTGCTAATGCTTGTTGTTAGTTGGTTGGATCTTACGCCCGTTGGCCGCATCGTTACGAGGTATCTACTGAAACTACGCTTTTAGACATTTGAAATAATTCTTTTGATGTAGATGCACACAGGATACAAGTACCATTGACACAACACTGGGGCACATGATGAGCCCATTCCTGGCTGTCAGTATAACCCTTATCGGCCTTTTTATTTCGTCGATCGTTATGGCGGGCTGGTATGCTTTCGTTTCCGGACTCACTATCACTATCTTGGGAGGATCATTGGGTTTGGTTTACCTGAAATGCCAGATGTGCATCAGGCGAGAGATGAGGTAACTGCGTGGAAAGTTATATACCTTCTCATTGCTAATTGATCCTTATCCTATAGTAATGCCAAAGCGCCTGTCATGAGTCAAGTTGGGGCAGCATTAGCGGGTCTACGTGAGTCTCTCTGACGTTACTTACATCACTTTACCGACAATGCGTGTAGCGTCTATCAGGGCTTACAACGCCCAAAAGATTTTTGACACGGAACTCCGGAAGCGCATTGACATCTATGCTCGGACTGCGTATTGCACTTGACATCAGCCGATGGGTTTCTATCCGGATGGACGGTCTAGGAGCGATCTTCGCGGGTTCTGTAGCTGCGTACCTCGTCTATGGGGAGCATGTAGAAGCAGGATATGCTGGTTTCACGCTATCCGTTGTCCTGCAATTTTCACGACTCATCTTGTCTTGGGTCAGGCTGTATTATCTTCTGGAAGTTCAAGGTATGGATATTATTCATTTCTTCGGCCCCGAAACTTAGCATGCTCACGTGTTACAATCATGTAGCAAACAGGTCCGCAATCTTTGTGTTCTATGCATTCTTCACTTTACTCATCCTGTTGCCAATCTCAGCCTGGAGCGGATGCTTGAGTTTATGCGTATTAACCACGAACCAGAACCAAGCGAAAGTGGGAAACCACCTGCATATTGGCCGTCTAGCGGGGCGTTGCGTGTCGAAAACCTCTCGGCAAAATATTCTGATGGTGAGTGACAATAAGAGCCGTCTTATACTGCTTTCATATGTTCGTTTATAGATGCTCCAACAATTTTACGGAACATCTCATTTAAAATAGAACCTGGAGAACGGGTTGGAATAGGTAAGTCTGATGGAGAAAATGACTAGACGTGCATTCCGGCTGAATAAGACTAAATTTACCTAGTGGGCCGGACCGGAGCAGGTATATTCATAGTAGTCACCATCGGGTTTGTAGCCTCATTGAATACACAGGCAAATCAAGCATGGCCTTAGCTCTGCTCCGAGCAATCAAGACCGAAGGAAAGGTTTACTATGACGGAATAGCAACGGATGAAATCAATCTCGATACTCTACGTTCCAACATTACGTTGATCCCTCAGCAGCCTGAGCTCATCCACGGAACGCTGCGCGAAAACCTTGATCCCTTCAATCAGTACGACGATGCGGTACTTAACGACGCGTTGATAGCTGCTGGACTTTTCAACATCAAGGATGGAACTCAGGCAAGCGGTTCCCAGACTGTTCAATCCGCCTCAGATGTAGGGCGACCAGCAAAGATCGGGCTGGACACAATGGTAGAGAGTGATGGAACAAATTTCTCCCTCGGCCAGCGTCAGATCATTGCTCTCGCACGAGCCATCGTTCGAAAGAGCAAACTATTGATCCTCGATGAAGCAACGGCCGCCATTGGTATGACGTCCCGCACCTTGACCAGACAAGTTCACATCATTTTGTTATTACATAGATTATGACACGGACGCCGCAATTCAAAAAACCCTACGCACTGAGTTCAGCAGCGATACAACTCTACTTACAATTGCGCATCGTCTACAGACAATCATTGACTATGATAAAGTTGTAAGTATGCGTTTGCGTTTGTTGTCAAAACTCTGGCGCGCTCGTTCACTCTCGCTCGACAGATGGTATTAGACGCGGGTGAGCTTGTCGAATTCGATAGCCCAAGTAACTTGCTGCGGAAAGAAAGAGGTGTATTCCGAGTCTTAGTAGAAGAAAGCGACGATCGTGATCTCCTGCGCAGACTTGCTGGTGAACAGTAGCGTGGCGTTGGTAGGTAGATAGGTATATTCCCAGTTGATATCCTTTTTGTACTGTAAGGTAAGATCATGCAATATGTCTACAAAGCGATTCTAACGATCAGATTCCAATTACCAGAAGAAGACGACGATTGTATTTACAAAATTGTATAGACTGCGAAGGGCCTTTTCATCAACTTACATTTATTTGACCTCGGCCTGCACATTGTGTATATTGGTAATGTATCTGCCACGCGACTTTTGAGAATCTGTCTTTCCGTCGTAAATGCCAAGCACGAATAGCCCATGTGAAAGTGAGCCTGGCAGCAAGGACTTACATTTGCAACGCACCTCATTGGACAATCGGCGTGCCTCCGCAGCAGAGTGGATTTGCGGTGGATCGACCCTGACTTGGCAGTGGCTGTGTAATCAGTGCTGCGGCTTGCTTCCGCCTCAAAGTTTGCCTCGGGTAATCGCATCGTTGACGAAACCGTCCGCTCATCTTGGACTAGCTTACTTATTAAGAGCATTTACGAGAAATCTAAATCTTTGTCGCGTCTCTCAAGCTGGGCTATTTCCGTACATCGTTGGGGCTCAAATTGCATGTTGGAATACAGCGTTTGCTGCGCTCGGCACCGAGGAACCAGTCGCATGTGTCCTATTACTGCGCAGCCCGGACTCTGTTATATTTTGCCCTATGACATGGAATTCACGTAGTGTCGGCCCCCGTTTGTTATGTCTTCCGTATGGATCCACTCTTTTCAAAGCAACGACTAAATTCCGGAATATCGTTATTGTCGTTCGCTTCGAGATGCCTGGACGCTGCGCATGACATGGCCGCCGACAGCTTTCGTACCAATCATGTGGGCAAGCAATGGGGCGGTATCAGTTTCGTTCTATAAAAGCTCAATTGCTGGTTGAGTCTCTACATCGACCAAGCAGACATTTACTCCTCTCTTAAGAATCTACGATCTCAATAATGCTCAAGTTTGCTGCTCTCTTCGTCCTCGCCACGACTTTCACCAGCCAAGTCTTGGGTATGTTGTCTATTGCATATGCTTGCACAACTACGGCCTTATACACATTTATAGCTCACGGTGCACCACCAAGTGGCGCCGCAATGATGCATCGTCGCCAGCACAATATTATCGTCGGGCGCTCACTTCAAAAGCGGTGTGGTGCGACCTTGACGAAACGTAGGGCGGCTCGCATGCAGAAACGCGCAATAGGCGGCCTCACGGAGTTCAAGCGCGACACTAATGATTCGTTGTGCTTGCTTACGCCCGAGGTCACTCAGGGACCGTATCATATCCTGGGTGAACTTGTTCGTCAGAACATCACACAGGGACAGAGTACGTCGTTTTCGTTTTGTAAAATTGGATACAAAGCTGAGGCACGAGTGAACCTTAGCGGGTGTTCCGTTCGAGATTGATGTCGACTTTATTGATATTGACACCTGTGAGGCCGTCCCGGTAAGCCTATTATGCCATCTAAAGTTGCATCATCTGCTAACGCACTCTCTTTCAATAGAACGTATGGGTCGATGGCTGGTCGTGCAATGCCACTGGCGTATAGTGAGTCACTATCTACCAATCTGCCAAGTCGTGGATTCGAATTATTCCTAGTTCCGGATATGAAGCTGCTTCCGAGGCTGCGAATACAGGTGGCACTGGTAGTGGAGGAGCACCTTCTGGGTCTGGGGCGCCAAGTGGTGCGCAGCCTTCATCCACCGCGACCGGTGCATACGCTGGTGCAGACAGTCCCGACTCGGCCATTGGCGCTACTGCACCCGGTGACTCCGACGTACGTCATCCATGCGCTTTCAATCGAATTGTATCTGACATTCTTCGACCGTCCAGAACTTCTTGCGCGGAGTATGGCAGGCTGATGAGAGTGGCCAATTGACGATGTACTCCATCGTTCCGGGTTGGTATAGCGGTCGTGCAACACATTTCCACATCAAGGTGTACACTGAAGGCAATGGTTCCATCGCTGATAACGGAACATTCATTGCTGGCAGTGCAATGCAGTACGTCTCGATCTTTCTATTCCATATTAAATGACCTATATCCTGACATGGAATCTAGTACCGGTCAGTTCTTCTTTGCAGACGACTTTATGGAGAAAGTTGGTAATGTAACACCATACAACACCAACACTATCGAACGCCTTGCAAACGCCGACGATATGTGGTATGCATACCAAAACGTACGTTCTTATTAAATTCACCTTAATCTCGAACAAGTCGAGACTAATCCTATACATAACTTAATTTACTAGGCTGAGGGATATACAGCAGATATGGATATGGCACTCGTCGACGAAAACGACATCACAGCTGGAGTCATTGGCTCAATCACTGTCGGCCTCAACTTGTGTGTTATCATTTCATTACAGTTCACAGAGAACACTTTTAATGTATTTATTCTAAACCGTTCAGGACTTACACGAGCCCTGAGATCACTGATTACTGGTGGCCGGGAAACTCCGCTTATTCCGCTTCCCTTGCAGCGTCTGAGACCGCCGCGGCTTCTGCCTCTGCTGCATGAGCTACGAGCCTTTGACTCGGAGAGTTAGTAATGATATAAATACTCCAATTCTATTTGATAACTGTATACCTGCATTTGCCTACTATTTACATAATACTATTTGTGGATATCTTGCTCAACATGCAACTGCTCAAATCATTAGAATTATTGGGTTATGTTGCATATAAAAATTACCAATGAATTAGTGCACTTGAAGGGGGAAGTTAGGTAATTAGTCCTTGCAAATTCACTGTGCCAAATATTGCTTAGTTGCATCCTTCTGTATAACTGTGCAATTAGCTGGATGCTCTTACAACTCTGGGCAGATCTGCAGCCCTACTGTCCATTCAATACATAATGCAAAACCAAGATATAAAAGTTTCTTATATTCCAGAGAAACACTATATAGTATAAGAAAGTGGAGCACAACAGTTAAATGATGGTATTAGTACTCTGAGTATCTGTCAGCAACAGTGTAGAGGGGACCCAAAGGCTCAGCAAGGGGACCCAGGCTACAACTATCCTACACAACAGAAATACAGAATGCAAGCACCAGAATGTAGTCAGAACTTGCAGAACAGACAGAGAGAGAGAGTGAGACAAGAGTAGAGTATATAGAGTGAGCCTAAGAGTACAGGACTACCTGGAGTAGACAAGATCAAGACTACAGGACTAGTCTGATCTTGTACACCTATATATACTAAACTACACAAGAGTACTCAGGGAGCATGAGCCACTAAGAATGATA
>NW_006760402.1:980177-982926 GCF_000271605.1 Fomitiporia mediterranea MF3/22
TTTTGAAGTTGTAACAGCAACATTAACTGTACAGCATATATACCTTAACAAACAATTATTAAATTTACATTGTGACAATGTAGCTTGTAGGAGCAAAGCATTAAGCTGATAAGGCTATTACAATGAATAATACATATATTATTATTACAAACACATTATTATAATAATTACAATCAAAAACAATCATAATATAATATGATTAAATAAATTAATAAAATGTTTAAGTCATTATCTCGGACAATATAATATTAAAATAGGTAATAACAGATACAAGCATATTTAATAGAACTCAGTACATTTACTAAAAGTGTTACATAAATAATAATTACAATGTTATTAAATGAATATTATACAGAAACAAACGAATTACCATATGTTTTCAACACAAAAACAAAATATTCATTCATAATTATGAACAATAATTAATAAAAGATAATGAGCACAAACAAAACTTGTATATTATACATAATGTGTACTTATCTACTATAATGAACAAAATACACATTATATAAGTTGACAAACATTAACAGTAACAAAGATATAATAGTAATAACATTTAAATTACTTATTATAGAACATAACAAACGTTACACACTGCTTTAAAATACTAATAATTAGAAATCAAACTATGAAAGCAATTACAATTATTATATATAAATATTATATTATAACAATGATTAATAAACATTAAAGAAATATCTAATTCTTTAAAGAAATACCTTCTTGAATTGAAGGGGAGAAAATGGATAATATGCACGAAAAATTAATAACTAAATATAAACAATGGAACAGAAAGTATAATACTACAGACACTACAAAAAATAGAATAACAAAATTCACAGACTAAGTACTGACTAAGTAATAGAAGTTACAAACAGACATAACAGATCATAAAGGTAAATCATTTGGTACAAAGCAAAACTACGTTGATTGGAACTAAATAACAGAAGTCAACACAATGTGTGATTGAACTTCAACATTAAATAAATAATAATTCTACTATGAAACAAATGCTCATACTTGGTGAATAATATTAATATGATAATATAATTAACTTAATGGTGTTTAATACGAAAATAAATAATATACAGACAATTATCACATCATATAATGAAATAATTCATTAACCCAGACTATAGTTCATGGATAAAAGTGATGAATAACAAAAATAATACTTTGGAACATACATAAAACAATAAATAATATATCCATAGGATAATACAAATATAATTGCAATATAATTCACAACTACAACAAACAATACACAGATAATAACTATATAAACAAGTATGGAGTGTATACATATAATCAAATAAAACTATTAAATCGATTCTTGTACAAATGATTAATTTGCCCTCACTGTGCAATTAATACAAGTGTGAACAGCATTATAATACTATGAAATACATCAGATAGATACTAATAGGTACATCTATACAATGATTCAAATAAAATAAATAAAACCAATATATAAAATGTTTTACCTAGCAAACCAATTAACAAATAAAACGTTGAACAAATACTACAATTGTACATAGTACTAGATTAACTAAAGAATGCTAGGAGACGATTATAGTAAACATAATCCGATATATTACTTATATGCAGATTGTGTTACAATACATTATTCTTTGTAAAAGAAAAAGTAAAGAACAATAGCCATAACATACACATATATATATAATACTATGATTGTAACAATTCACAATAACATTGTTAATGATAAATAATACGAACACATGATAGAAATGATTTACAACAGATAACTATGTTGGCTATTAAAGAAACAATGCAACAGATTGCATAGTTACTCAGGATGCATTAGAAACAATCAATTAACAAACATAATGTTAATAAATTAATACACAGATATAAATGATAATGTAAAGCAAACGAACAAACAGTACATTCATGATATAATACATATATGATGCACTTAGACACATAGTAAGATGCCTGCAGCCAGACATAACATTTATGCAACAAATATATGTTAGCATAAAACCTTATTGATCTTAGAATGAAGCAATCTGGCAAAAACAAATATTATTATTGATATTACAATATATGATCAATGTAACGCTTCAATCTGAAGACATAAATCAGCTATTGCTGAATGCTTAACACATATACAAATGTAGACAAACACAGACAGTAATGATTAAAGAAGGATATTATTGTAACATCAAATATACATTTTACTAGCATGATTCATTAGTTTCACAGCAAAGTAAAAGGAAATTACTAGAGTACTCAAACAATCTTAATAACAAACAATATGACTGAATAACAAACAATAAAACGAAACAAGCAATTACATTTATGATTTAAATATGTGCATATACATACCTATGCATGCTGACAAGATTCTACAGGTCTCTGAAGCATTTACAAATTATTTAATAACATTTACAAACAATCTATTGTGATAACAATACTGTTATTCAACAGTATACTACAAACGAACAAACTAATTAAATATACTTAAACAATATAACATTGGACAAACTTAACACAAAGTGGATGACATTTGGAATGGACAGTACACAGAACAGACAATACATTACTATAATGCTAATAATATTATTATTAACTACATCAAGTTATAAACGTGTTACACGAACAAACAATTGTACAATACAGTTATAATGATTAAACTATCTATACATACTGTAAGCAAACATCTTACAAGTCTACTAGACCTAGTAAGAGTTTGAAGGGGAGTATTAAGACAAGACTACACAAGAGT
>NW_006760402.1:984201-990752 GCF_000271605.1 Fomitiporia mediterranea MF3/22
CTGCACATAAACATCATCAAACTCCTGCCCAGACCTCCTGTAACACTACTGACGACCATCAGAGCCAAAAAGATTGAATTTGGACTCATCAGAGAAAATGACAGAATGCCAGTCTAGAGCAGTCCAATCTCCAAACGTGTGAGCCCATTCTTTTCTAGCCTGCCTCAATTTGATGCTGAGAAAGGGCTTACAGCGACGAACATAGGCCTTAAGACCATGTTTATAAAGGTGACGACGCATGGTACTCTTGCTGACATGAGGGAAGTGGTTTCGTTTGAGATCGGTAGCATCACGAGCTGAACCAGATGCAAGCATTCTAGCAGCGGAACGACGGTCGGGCAACGAAAGCTTGGTGGGACGACCTGGCTTGGGCATAACAAAGTACGGATCACCAGTAAGGAGGAGCTTGCGGTGCAATCGGGAGACAGTAGAACGAGAAAGGCCAAGCCTTTTGGCACACTCAGAGTGAGACATGCCAGCATGCTTGTAGTCCAATAGACGCGCTTTACGAGTGGGTGTAGTGTAGTGCATAGAGTAGAATAGAGGTAATACTAAAGCCCAGGGTGCAAAAGGAGGCACAGGTGTCGAAATAATGAGCACTGGGGCAGCCTTTTTAAAGTGTATGTGCTGCACACATATGTAATGCAACAGCATGTTTTTTTTAGATCCGTCTGTCTTGTATAATTACTGCACATTTTGCAGTCTTTTTTACATACATATATTCGCAGTATATCACACTTAATTTACATGTAATTTATATGGGCATAAGTGTTGTGTGGAATGATGTGTAGAGGCAAAATGAAAAACACGTGGTGTGTTGCAATACTTTTGACGCACACTGTACCTACATAGTATATATAGACTAACTAATCAACAGACAATGAAGCAAGCTGTGAGAGAGTAAGCTGAGTCTACTATCCCCCCTCTTTGTGTGATCCCTCTAAGCCTCTCACATAACCTCTCTTCCCCCTTTCTTAACAGGTACTAACCTTCTTTTCAATAACAAAGGGTCTGAAGTGCTTGTTGTCCAACTTCTTTATTGAGTGATCTGTGGTCAGGTTAATAGCTTCTAGTATAACTTTGTCCCCAGGCTAGTAATCCTTGGCTGCAGATCTCTTCCAATTGTAGTTTTACTTTATTACTTGTACTACCTTCTCTAAAAGAGCTTGTGTGTCTTCCCTAGTCTTGTGCATCTGTTCTACAAAGTCTGTTACAGATTCAGAACTACTGTTCTGGTTTGGAACTGTCCCCTAGTACAGATGTCTCTCATGATTGAGAAAGAATGGGGACTGTCCTATTATAGAGTATTACTAGTTATTGTGTACAAATTCTGTCAGGGCTAACTATTCAGACTAATCCAATTACTGATGATTAATGAACATTTAGAGGTAGAGCTTGATCTCCTGATTGACTCACTCAGTTTGACTGTCAGTCTGTAGGTAATATACAGTAGAAGGGTTCCCTTGAATTCTGAGAAGCATATACAAGTCCTGTATGAATTTTGACTCAAATTACAGTCTGTAATCATGAATGAGCTTCTAAGGGAGTCTGTACAACTAGAAGACATGATTCTAATAAATACACACTATACCTTTAGAAGTGAGTTCTGTTTGGGTCAGAACTGTATAGACTTGCTTAGAGAATTAGTTGACAATCACACAGATAACATTGTAACCCTAAGACTCAGGTAGCTTACCAATCAGGTTCACCAAGACTTCTTCCTAAGAGTGATTTGGGATTCAATACAGATACAGGGGAGCCTAAACCCTGGTCTAGTAGGCTTTAGTCTGTTGACACATATTATAACTAGTCATGTACTTTAGGATTTCCCTCTGTATTCCTAGCCACTAGTAGTTCTGAGTAATGAGTTCCTGTATTTTGTGTTAGCTCAGATGTCCTATAGTCAGATTGTTGTGATGAGCTCAGACAATGTCCTCCTGTAGCTTCTAATCCTTCAGAATGTATAGTCAGCCTTCTTAGTAAACCTGTCCATCCTTATCCTCCTCCCAATCCCTAGCCTGCTTCTCTAACTGCTTTACTACAACCTAGTCCTGTGTGTGTCTTAGAGCTTACTGTATACAGGTGACAAAGTCAACATTCTCAGATTTGAGTCAGATCTCTTAGATTGTCTTAGACACAAAATAGGAATTGTCTAGGAGAATAAGATTTTTGTTATTATTCTCCCCCCTTTTATAACCTACTTGTCTTAAGAGTAAATCAGCTTTTGTCATTTGTGTTCTGAGTTTGTAGGTTAGTACAAAGTTATAGTCTTACAGTTCTAACATTTAGTAGGCTTAGTAGTAGTTGAGCTTCTAAGGTGCTTAGAAGTACTAGAGATTAAGGTGATCACTCCAAATCTCAAACTTCTGTACAGTACTAAGGAGATATTAATACTACTCCTTTAGGG
The DNA here is from genome assembly GCF_000271605.1 of Fomitiporia mediterranea MF3/22. Taxonomy (NCBI): domain Eukaryota; kingdom Fungi; phylum Basidiomycota; class Agaricomycetes; order Hymenochaetales; family Hymenochaetaceae; genus Fomitiporia; species Fomitiporia mediterranea. The sequence continues at coordinate 986,609 of NW_006760402.1, forward strand.
AACAAACAATTGTAAGGAGTTCCTTGTTATAGATAGGGTAGTTCCATTCTGTTGTAGAGAGGGATTCTGATTGGAACACTATCAGACACTACTTTCTGTCAATAAACTAGGACAGTACTGCTTCATTCACAAAGTCAGAAGAGTTGGCCTTGACTCAGAACTTGTCTAGAACTGTTAGAACTACTAATACAGGCTTACTAGTAATAGTCTACTTAAAGGACTCAAACACAGACTACTACTGATCATCCTATTACTAAGGAACATCTTTGCTAGTAAGATTGTAAAGGGGCTAGACAATAGTACTGAAGCCTCAAATGAAGCATTAGTAGTAGTTCACAAACCTAAAGAATGCTTAAACTTGTTTCAGGTTCTGAGGTTGTAACTAGTTCTAAACTATAGTTACCTTTGCCAGATCTATACAGACCTCTCCTCTACTAATTATAAAGTCTAGATAATTTACTGACTCCTACACAAAAGAGTACTTTACTTCTTAGAGGAACAGTTTATTATCTCAGAACTGTTGTAGAACTACTTAGATTAGTTAGTAATAGTGTTTGACTGTCTGAGTAAAGATCAGAATGTTGTCCAGATACACACTAACATACTCTGAGTCAATCAGATCTGTTTGGATGTGATTCATAAATGACTAGAATGTTGTAGACAAGTTAGTTAGTCTGAAGAACATTATAGTCAGTTTATACAATCTGTAATTAGTTCAGAATACAGCCTTCTACTCATCTCTGTCTTAGATCCAAATATTATTGTATCCCTATTGAATGTCCAACTTAGTGAAAACTCTGAATGTATACATCTTATTAATGAGCTCCTGAATCAGAGGGAGTAGGTACTTGTTTTTGACAGTACCCTTATTAAGATGACAATAATCCTAGACTGGGTAAAGCTTTCTATCTTTCTTTTTAATAAAGAAGAAAGGGGAGACTATAAGAGACTTTGAGGGTTGGATCCAACTGTTCTAAAGATTTTCCTAAAGGAACTTATTGAGTGCCTCCTACTCATCTCTGTTGAGTAGGTAGACCTTACAATCCTTAGGTTGGAAACTCTTAGTCAATTCAATTGTATAGTCCTAAGAACAGTGTTTAGGAAGCTAGTTGAATTCCTCTTTACTAAAGACTTTAGAGAACTCTCAGACAAAATCCAGCAGGCTGGGTCTACATACATTCTTGAGTAGAGTTGTTCTAAGAGGGTTCTGAACTGGTTCTGTCTTAGACATCCTTCAGATCAACTCTGTTCCACCTTGACTAGAATATGTATTCACATATCTATCCTAGTTGAAGAAGAACAACTAGTTACCTTTATTAGAACTGTTAGTAACATTAGAAGTGTCTGTATTTACTCAGAACAGTAGTGTAAGGTAGTTACAAGACTTGGGACACTGATTGAACACAAGTGTCTACTCTAACTAGTCAATAGTAGGGTTGTAAGCCTTAAGCCATTTGAATCTAATGAAGACATCTGTCTTTCTAAGGTTAGTAACTCTAAACTTAATACTTTCCTTATAATCCTAAATGGTCATCCATAGTTGGACAAACTCAGTGATTCAACCATTCTGGTTTAGGGTTCTGTCTATATTGTATACTAGGATTGGAAGTAGAATGTGTTAAGTAGGGAGGTAGTGTTCCTACACAAAGGCCTTATTAATACACAAACTAGTACATTCACTGTCTACTAGAGTCATTGTTTAGATCTGAGAGGATTCTAAGAAGGGAGCTAAGAGGATAAGGACCTAGAGCTAGTGTTTAGAATGTTCTTAGATGAACTACTACTTGTTCTGAAGGGAATGTACAGTTTGTACAACCTTATTGTCTAAGAGAGTAAGTATATGTACTAACATTTCCTTATTAACCTCTCTCTTTCAACAAGGACAAACCTATGTCCTCAGCTGTGAACTCAGTTGAGACCATCCCTACTTAATACTATAGACAAACTACTAAGTAGTGAACAGAGCTAAGTAGTGTTTTGAATGTTCTGAGATTTTGGAACACAGAAGTAGTAGGTCAGATTGTGTGGATTTAGACTCAGATGAAGTGTGAAGAGAAGAATCAAAAGAATCAGAAGAAATAGGAGAACTATCTACTTTTGTTTTCAACTTTTTTCTTTCTAATAAATAATTTTGTTAATTTATTTTTTCTACTTTTTCTACTTTTTCTACTTTTTCTACTTTTTCTACTTTTCTTACTTTATTTACTTCTAATCCTACAGTGTCTATTGAATCAAAAGTAGTCATTAAAAAATCCAAGTCATAGCTCTTCAGTACTACATTTACTGTTGAGCCTCTACAAAATCCTAGAGTATATAGTCAGAGTCTAAGAGTTCTAAGATGACTTCCAGATTTGTAGAAAAGGCTTCTTACTACAAATCCTACTTGTTACTCATTATTACTCTAATAACCTGACAGATATACTATTACTTCTACAGGCAGTCCTTAATCTAGTACTCTGACTTTCTGTGGACAAAGTATGCTCCTTACTTTCAAGCTTCTCTAATGTTTATTAGAATGGATTAATTATGAATTACAGGCAGATCAATCTGAGGGCTCAGAACTGTTAGAGCCAGACACATGTACAAGTATTCTGTACAGACTTAATACATCTGAGCTGTAGCTTAGTCAAAGGAAATGGTATACATCTTCTACTTAGTGTAAGTAACTAGTTCTAGCATTATTCTGAGAATCTTATTAACTAGTTCTAGGTGAAGAGCTTTTTCAAGCATTCTGATAAGAACATTATTAAACCTGAGCACAAATCCTACCTTCTAGGCTAGGATATTAAACTCCTGAAAGAAGGTATTAGTAGAACATTTGCCCTATTATAGAGACACAAGCTTGTTCTGTATATTGTACTTCTTATTCAGATTAATAAAGGAAGCACAGAGCTGCCTTATGAATTCTAAATACAACTTATTGTTCTGAAGTCAGATTAGGCTTCCAATCTAATGTCCTTCAATCCAGTTCTAGGCCTAGGTAGTCACATTACCTTCCTTTATGAAGGAGAGGACAAATAGGACACAATTGAGATCTAAGAATAGATTGGTCAAAGTAGTAGTCATGTATAGTTCAACTTGGTGCTAGAAGTCCTTAAAGTGCTACCTATTAAAGTCTGAAGGGTAGGCTACATACACTTTCTTTCTAGAACAGGTTACAACTTCTAGAACAATTGAAACAGGTTCTGAAGGGGCTGAAGGCATGTAGTTAGTAAAGGCCTCTTAAATAGAGGTCTACACATATTAAGCTAGGTCTACTTGTAACTACTGATCTGGCAGGACAGTAGGGGTAGTGGTTAGTGTAGGAGGGTCTATGTTTACACTACAAAGGAATCAGCACTAAACTAAAAGGGGTAATGAATAGAAGAAGGGTGGCAAAAGTTTAAAAGGGTTTAGAAAGTTTAAAATTTAAAAATGTAAAAGGGTTGGGACAAAGAAAAGAGATTAACACAACAGTGAGTACTAATACTCAAAATGTAGGAGAGTTGTAGGGTAGTAATGGGTAGTCTTAATCTGATGTCAGTAACAGTGTAGAGAGGACCTAAAGGCTCAGCAAGGGGACCTAGGCTACAACTATCTTACACAACAGAAATACAGAATGTGAGTACTAGAACATAGTTGGAACTTGTAGAACAGACAGAGAGAGAGAGTGAGACAAGAGTAGAGTATATAGAGTGAGTCTAAGAGTACAGGACTACCTAGAGTAGATACAATCAAGACTACAGGACCAGTCTGATCTTGTATGCCTATATATACTAAACTACACAAGAGTACTCAGGGAGCATGAGCCACTAAGAATAATAAGCCACAAAGAATGAAAGAAAGGAAGGTCAAAGATAAAGGTACAAAGAATGAAGGGATGGACAAAGGGTAAGAGACTATAGAATGAACAAAGAATGAAGGGGTGGTCAAAGGAATGGAATGATGAAGTAAGGAAGGGTAGTAGCAAGAGTCAGTGTGCATATAGTTTATAGACAGTGCCCCTGAGGGACAGAAGTCCTGAGTTCTGGTACAGAAGGGTGTGGAACCCTCAGAACTGAAGGTACAAGAGTAGAGAACTGTAACAGTATCCCATCACGAAAAAGTCGCAACAAATGTATTTAATAATAGCAAAAGTAATCTAATAAAATGATTTCATAAGCAT
>NW_006760402.1:992563-993677 GCF_000271605.1 Fomitiporia mediterranea MF3/22
AGGGGTTAGAACTGTAGAAATAATGTATCATTTATTATTTTGTATTAAATAATTAAATATAATTATATTTTATTAATTATTTGATAAAAAATTGTATCCGAAGCAAAAGGAAGCGATTCAAACGCTTGTAATGACTTATAAGCATTATAAGCAGATATTATACTTTCTCAAATAAATAAGTATGTCTTAGTCTTGTAATCTTAGAAAGTGTTATAATCACTTTTATAACTTGACAATTTATAAAATTATAATGGAAATTGCCAAGTTTTAAAAGTATTCTTACTTACTTATCTAACATTGTACTGTTATTACTTAACCCCCCAGGAAGATTATAAGTAATTGGACAAATTTTATAAAATATAAAAAATATACAAGATTACAAGCAAGTATAATACTTAAGACTTTTTCGTGATGCCATTCTTTGTTAAAACCAATAATTGTAAGTCAAAATCGTTAATTGTTAAACTGGGTTGCATTTGACTTGAAAAAACCTTTAATCATATTGCAATGGACATCTCTATCTAGCATTCGGGAATAGCAATTTCCGTACAACACATTTCTCACTTCCTCGATTAGTGTAGGCGTTGCAAGCTTCTAGTCTTCATCACATTCGTATGCCATTCTCAAGTCTTCTTCGAATTTATTAGCCATCTCTTTCAGGCTCTTTGCAATTTCGTCCAGACGTACGACACCCTCTTGTATCAGGCGCTCCTTGAGGTTGAAGAACTTTAATTGATGTTCACGCATGGCCATTTCCAGAATGTCAAGTTGACTAGGAAATTTCCTGATGTCACGCTTGACCCATCTTCTATCGGAATACATTGCTAAGATTCGCCATGTTATTTCCAGCTCATTGCATCTCTCTATGCCAGGACACTTGTGCCACGTGCTATCGCAGAGGTCAATAAATTTGAACGTCTTGGATTTGGTATCGAAGAGGATGTTCCAGTGTTCAGCATCACAGTGGAAAAGGCCGATTGAATGAAGACATATCAGAGAACGCAGTAGAGCACACCTGTGGATTGTATAAACACCTCAACTTACAGTGAAAAAGATAGTCAACATACTTCTTACTGTCAGAGATGCATCAGGAAAAAGTCGTATTTCTTATAAT
>NW_006760402.1:995357-1010467 GCF_000271605.1 Fomitiporia mediterranea MF3/22
TGCCACTCACTAATCTAAACCTGTCCCACAGGTGCAGCTCTCCCTTTAGGCCAGAACGCCCCGGGAATACACCCCTCAGTCAACGGTTCAGTTCACCGCACCTCTGATTGCGAGACGTAGTCAGAGTGTGCAGTGTGCACGTACAGATGCGGCTCAAATTAGCTCATTCAACGCTCCGGATCTCAACCCCAGTGCACCACTCACACTCGCTACACGCCATCGCGGTTCATCCATCTCCTCAATCCAGTTACCTACTTACACTGACAATGCTCACACCCACACTCTTAGCCAATCAATCTCACAAACTGTCTCACCACTAATTGTTGTAGATATAATGTATTTATATAATGTTTCAATATAATTATAAACTGTTATTTCAATAACAAACGGATGTAAGGAAAAATGACTATTGGAAAGATATTAAAACAATTTAAGAGCTTTATAAACGATTATAATATTTGCCATACTCAACAAGGGTGATTTAACCTTGTAATTTTAGAGATCCATTGTAATACATTTTATATATTGTCAAGGAGAATAACTCTTATTTATGTTTACAAAATACACAAACCTTCCAGACTTTATAATGTCTTGTATCACTTTCTCAGAAACCGAGATCCGTTCTAAGTGTTTTTACTTTTTTTACTTTTTTCACTTATTTTATACCATTATAAGGTAATACAAGAATTTAGACTTTTTCCCGATGTGGCGAATCCTTCTGGGACAATAGTGCCTGCGTACTCTGTAATCAATGCAAACCATGCCAACGAACAGTTTCTCGATCGATATAACCCGTAACAAGTAGTTGTTGCGTAACTTATGATATCCTTGAGTTTGTCATCGCGTTTGCCCAATTGTAGTAAGCAATAATTGACATATTCGTTATGCAGATCTTCACAACGGTTTCTGTCGTCTTGCGACAACTGCCATTCAGTCTCCAAAAGTTTAATGGCATAAGACGGAAGGTCGGGCCTATTAGGATGCTGAAGTTCCGCTCTGTAGACATCGCCGGTCGCGCCTCCACCTAGTGCTTCAACCACTTGAAGGTGAGGCACTTCATCTGTCGTTGGGAAAGGCGGGAATGGTACTCCAGTTTGAAGTTCGAATTCTGTGCCGTTGGCATATTTAGATCCGAAGAATATTTTCTGTACATATTGAATAGATCAATATCATTCAAGAAGAAGAAAGAACGTACCGAGAAGTCCAATATGATCAAGCTAGTTTCCTTTACATCTACCTCCTGGGATTCTAATGACCGTGCCATTGACCTCGTCATTCTCCGGTTTGCCATTGAATCTGTATTATTCGTAGTGGTATTGATTTGCAAACTGTTGTCTCCAGAGCCATGCTTAGTTTTACTCTTGTCATTATTGGCGCCAGTACCCTTTCCGCTTGTGGTATGCTTCTTATTTTTAACGTTATGCAGAGTACCACGACCGCCTCTACGCATTGCTCTTCCGGTAGTCCTTGTACTTGATCTAGCTCCACGTCCATCCCCACTATCATCAATAAGCAAAGCCTTCAGTTTCATGAGACAAATACTGACAGAAGGAGCTTCAAAAGAGACAAACTCGATACACCTCGATGTGCGTTATGAAGCCTTCAGTTAAATGGTGTAGATTCAAGTGGAGCACAATTCTCAGCCAGGAAAATAAAAGGTAGAGATGGTCCCATTGTTATGCGTAAAGCCCTCCGTTTCATATTAGACACTTGCTGAGTAGAGAGGAGTCAAACTTGATACGCCTTGAATCACTCGACGGGCGTCATGACTCATGAGGCGTTGCGCATTATGTAATATATATTCAAGCGGAGCACAATTCTCAGCCAAGACTAATCCGGATCGAGATGGTTCCACAAGCGATTGAAAGAAAGAGGACTTGGAGTCTGTGTAAGACTTCGTTCTCTTTGTAGACGTCCATCCCAGTAGACGAACATAGCTCTGCTATGACTATTAAATCGCTGATCCTTCTTGGTGGTTTTTCTTTTGAAAAAAAAAAGGTGTCGTTGCATAGGTGATTCCAAAATTTGCTCCGACACTTTGAAGGCATTACAAAACTCATCGTGATGCATTAGCTGGCCATAACTCGGAACATATATCTTAATCTTGGAGATAAGTTGCGTAAAATAAGCAATATCGAGTGTAGCATAGGCATCAGCTACTGACGATCCTCAAGTGGCTGGCGTAATGAAAACGCCAGTGCTGATTAGATCTGGGCTGGTGGATGGAGGCTGACTCAGGATGAAAGAGGCGCGTACATACACTCCCGCAGAGTATCTTCATCATACTGCGTTTCTATACCACGCTCGCTTACTTGCCACCCTCCTTTCACCACCTTCCTTTCTCTCAGTATGATCTTGCCTTTTGGCGAAGAAAGTATCCATCCAGTCGAGGATAGTCACCTCAAAATACGCCCAGTCGAACGGCCAATCAACAGGAAAGACAAGATAATCGCGTGTATGTACAATCTCTTCATTTCCAAATTTGATGGTTGCCCCATTGTTTGTTTGCACGATAGATTCGTCGATCGCAATAGGCGTTTTAGGCTTCTCGGTCTTCCTCTACTTCTACCTCACGCCTCTTATCAAAGCACATCGGAAATCCAAATCAAGGAAGCGAAGAGAACAACTTCTTCAGCCCTTCTCTGAAAGCCGACAAAGACTGGTTGGAGGTGATGATGATGACACTGAGAATGACAGATGCTCGACCTTCAGTGCTAGTATTAGCATCGAGTCAAAGGAACCTATTACACCTGGAAGAATTGTTCCGCGGGACTCTGTCGGACTCACTAGGGCTAGACAGGCGGCGTCGGTTGATCTTGATCCGTTCCTTGAGAAGTTCCCTATTCCTCCTCCATTTCAAGCGAACTCGGTATCGTCAACATCACCAAGACAGCCTTTCTGCGGTAGAAATACGCCAAGGGATATGACTCGTCTCCTTACACCTCCTCGATCCGCTCAAGTCAACGCTTCTCAAACGGGATCGCCTTTCTCCGCAAGTAGCTTGTCACAAACAGAATCTCCATCAACGACGTTCATTATCTCCGACTCTCAGGACTCTATTCACTCCGTTCATTCCGTCTATACTCTCCAAGCACAAGCCGATCCTTCTATTCAATCATTGAGTGTCTATTCCTCACCCTCACGCTCTATAAATCGAATTTGCGGGATGGTCCCTCCTCGGTCAAGTTCATTAAATACCCTTCTTTCTTCGAGTGCACTTGCTGCATCTACAAGTTCGCGAAGCGCTATAGTTAGCATTGAAGACTCTTTGCAAAGTACGCAATTGTCACTGTCACTTGCAGGTGCACAAAAGCCAAAACCAGCAAGTCCGAATAATAAGTCAACAACATATCCTGTCTACGCTGAAGTTATCCTTCCTCGTTATCTGCGAGAAAGCTGTAGGGTACCTTACGTTCAGACTCAGATCGAAGAGAGGCACATCAAACACCAAACACACTCGAAGACTCCGTCCATCGCCATCTCAGACTCTCCAACGATCCAATCTTTACACGTCCAAGACTCTGTCTTGGCACGGGCGTCGAGCTACACCCGCGGTCTGGTCGGTGTAGGAACTTCACCGACAAAAGCGAAGAAGTCGAGAGGACAGGGAGGTACAGACTTGCAGTTTGAGATGATCAACCACGGACCGTCTGCTCCAACTGCACCTTTACGACTGTGATGATTACGAACTCGATGCCTCAGGTATGATCCAAATCAAAACTTTTCCAGTCATTCATTCATATATATACATACATCAAAAAGTCACTCCTTTATCTATCAATGCGTTCTTTTGTACTCGCCTATGTAGCAGAGCAGAACTATTTTTGTCTTTTGTGTTGGGAGTCAATAAAGATGTTATGACACCCCAGCCATTCGTTTCAACATCGTGAACTCGTCCGATCCTGCCGCTTTACATAATGCATAGAAGCGCGATGAAGGGTTAGACAGTAATGTCGCCGGGCGATCGTATTCGACGATTCGGCCTTGGTCAAGAAGCATAACCTGATAAAACATATTAGGGAATGGGATTAATAAACTGATAACAATGTTATATGGCTTACTCTGTTGTAATCAATGACAGTTCGTAAACGATGTGCAATTGTCAGTAATGTTGAGTCAGCGAATTCCCTATAGGTATACATTTAGTAAACCACGATGTTATTATGAACCATTCGGCACATACTGTCTAATGGTTTTCCCGATAAGCTCGTCAGTAGCATAATCAACACTGTTGACGATGGTAAGAATTAGATGAAGGGTGTCTAGTTGAAAGAAATTCAGGTACCTTGCAGTTGCCTCGTCCATGACTAGAATCTTAGATCGCTTCAAGATTGCACGGGCCATACATAATAGCTGCTTCTGTCTGGAACATGCAAACAATTGAATAAATTAAGCATAGTCACTCCGTAAATGAAAGAGACGCATAGACTCACCCCGTGGAAAAGTTGTCTCCTCCCTCCGACACAGGCGAATCCAGATTTCGGAAGGGGTTCTCATTTTCTTCATCATCCTGAGGAGCTTCCTCATCGGACGACGGTATTAAATGTACGCGACGTAACGCCTCAAACTACGAAGAGTATCAGTCGAGAAATAATCAAGCTTGCATAGAAATAATGGGGGCACGTACGATCTCTGCGTCCTCGTATTCATCGAACACATCCAGCGTTGAGCGTAATGTGCCACTCAAAACAGTCGGATCCTCTGCATTACCATGAGTAATCTGACATTATAAACAAAAAGCATACGTACGCGGGATGATAGTCAGTCGACTCCTTAGATCGGTCAATCCGACTTTCGTGATGTCAATTCCATCCACAAGGATCCGTCCTTCGGTCGGTTCTACGAATCGGAAGAATGATAGTGCCAGAGTACTCTTTCCGCTACCTTTAGAACCCAACATCAATAACCTTTTCCGTAGAATACATAGGGGGAAATGTATAGCGGTTTACCTGTCCGGCCCAGAATTCCGATCTTCTCTCCAGGGTTAACTTTAAAATTCAAGTCGTGCAAGACATCTGGGAGATCGGGCTAATGGATGGTCATCAGAAAAATCCTCAAAAGTGCCAACATGTTAAATACATACCGCATATCGGATGACAAGTTTTTCACATTCAATGGATCCTAGTCACGTTGGTTAATCATTAACGTCCATGCCTGTTGCTTAACAGTGAAAATGTTAAGCTCACCCTTTGAAGGCCACGAAGCAGGAGGCCTTGGCTCAACAAACTCAGGACCTTCCTTAGAAAGCTCCGAGTACTCTTTCACGCGCTCCACCGCAACCTTTATACAAAATTTAACTTGAATACTAACATCGAAAAACTATTTATACTTACCATTGATTGCTCAAGCCCGACGAAACGACGAACCATGAAGAGTAGCTAATCCGAGAGATGGTATCATTAAAAAAGAGATTTATAGATCAAAGCAGTAGCGTACGTCGTTCGTAACCGTCGAAGCAAACGCTAACGTGAAACCAGCAAGGCTGGCATCAATCTTCGGGTTTATAAGCGCCACGATAGCAGTTACGCCAACGATCGCGCTACTCAGCAGGTTGAAGCGAGTAGAGACCCAGCGGTTCACTAACAACACTTTAGTAAACAGCACATGTCGAGACGAACTTCCTGCTCACCTCCCCACAACCAGTAATAAGGGTTCGCGTTCTGCAAACTAACTTAGCGAGGACTCAAGCAAAAGAATGGATAAACAGGGACGAACCGTGTCTACGCATCTAAGCATGTCGCGCAAGAACTTGGAGCTAGCCCCAAAAGCTCGCAAAATGGGTACACCAGATATAGTTTCTCCGTAAATAGAGTACAATGGCGAACGCGATACCGAGTCTAATACAATCATTTCAATACAAGTACTAATCAGCTGGGTATCTTCCTGCTCACCGAGTCTGCGCATATCACGGCTGCATTGGCCGTACACCTTAGCAACTACGATTGCCACCTTAGCCACAGGTTCAGTTTAAGAGAACAGAGTCCTTACCATTGTAATACACGACTCCAAGTATAAGCGCCGCAACGAAGAAAACCGGTCCACCGACGTAAGTAATCGCAACAAGAGTTGTACAAGCAGATATGAAATAAAAGACACTTCGTCCGAAATTGTCAGATAACGAGGAGTCGATTCCTACAAGCCGGTCAATTTATCACAATTATGCATGATAACGATTGTCCTACCTTCAAAGTCCTTGCCAAAACGATTCAGGAGGCGACCGCGTGAGACAGTATCGTGGAAGCGGATTTGAGCGAACAAGACCGTCTCGAGTAGCCCTTCTTTAAGTTAGTATCGAGTGTGGAATCAAGATGGAATAAACCCACTCTTGTAAAGGATCGTGGAGGCATGAATGGATCCGTGATCTGTCATTGTCTCGAATTAGACTTGGATGACTTGCTTCAAACAAGACGTGTAGACTTACATAGAACGAACCAGCGGAACGTCATAAAGATAAGACCTAATGGTCACCTATCAGATACCAGCAAGGCGACGTGGGCTGTGAGAACGTACCAATGAATGTAATCTTTGCAACAAATAAGTAATAGGTCACAGTATATAGAGAAGAGTTTTGACTCACCAAGGCATAGATAGCGACATAAAACATTGGTCCACGTGTTTCGGTTTGCTTTCCGGCCAATCCGGACCAATAACTAGAAACTTACATTAGGAATTGAAAAAGAAAAACGGAAGGAGAATACAGAATAGCTCACCTTAACCATCCGTTCTCCGCCACGGGGCTGGCAGCGGCAAGTATGACCGCAATCGCAAAGATAATCCAATAGAAATTACTGCCCACGGCGGAGAAATACGTTTTCCAAATTTCTTTACCAATACGACCAACTGCCCGTTTCTCCTCTTCGATCAACTTGCGCGGCGCCTTCCTCTCCTTTGTCTTAGACTCAACAGCAGCATTGACACTAGAAGCCGCAAGCGTCGATTCTGTTTCAGATACCGGTGAATCAGAAGACGCTGGCGAAGCTCCTTCGGTCGTTGTTGTTTCGTTCACCGAAGCGGAAGAAGAAGCAACCCTAGACGGCAGATCTTCGATATTCCTTTCCTGAGAGATTTCCTTTTCCTCTCCATTCTCTTCACCAGCGTTTTCGAGTTGATCAGATTGGATGAGTCTGGCCATAATACCAGATGCCCTGAAGTCATCTGGATGACCGGAAAACGCCAGTCGGCCGTTGTCTAGAGATACTATATAACTTGCACCAGGTGCACATAGTTGTACGTGATGTGATACGAGAATGACTGTCCTGCCTTTCATTAGATCACCCTTAAGACATTCGTGGTAGAGGTGATGTGCGGTGTGCGCGTCAACTGGGATGGATATTAGATATTAGATATCCTAGCAAGACAAGTGACATAAAAGGTACGAACCGGCCGAAAGAACATCGTCCAAAAGAAGAACCGACGCGCGAGAATAAACGGCACGGGCAAGCGATACTATAAAGGACGTCGATTTCGAGGCCGAAGTAATAAATTTTCTAAGTGCTCACCTCGCGCTTTTTGACCTCCAGATAGAGTGACCTAGGGTCCGTCAAACGCCTGTCTCGAAAATGATTACGAAAGTGAACTTACACCCCGCTCGCCGATTTCCGACTCGTCACCGTCTTCAAGGATTTTCAAATCTCCAACCAGTGCACAAGCCTTGGATGACCACTTAGAATCAAATACATTCCATAATCGATGTAGAACTCACTTCTAGTGTCTTCTGATACCTCTCCTCTACGAATGGAAGGTTGAACAAAATGTTCTCTAGCAGAGACAAGGGTAAATATTATACGGCCACGTAATCGAGCATCATAAGTACCTTTAATTGTTGCATTTTGTAGCCAAGCAGCCTGAAGCACAAGGTCAACGCTTTTCCGTAGATAAACTACATATGCGATACACACCTGCGGCACATATGCACACACGCCGTTGACAATCCACTCTTTCTCCTCAGGAACCTGGCCTACGAAAGACGCAATAACATTCGGAGGCGAGCGAGGACAACTGATCTGTCCTGCCAAAAGGTCCGCTTCACCAAGGAGGGCTGCACAACCCTCTGATCAGCACAATTTCTAACAATTCATCGCACAGTCGAGGAAATGGAAGACATACAAAGCAGCAGCAAAGTCTTCCCAGCCCCCAACTTCCCACAAATCAACGACAGCTCCCCAGGAGGGAACTCAATCGTAAGGTCAATCAACGAAAACTTGCGCCGGGGAGTCGAAGAAGTCGACGGAGTAGCACTAGCGCTGGCGCTTCTCGAGCCTGACCTATCTTGCGGCCAAGTAATCGTAGCAGATTGCAGAGCAATACGTCGTTGTACATCATCCAACGGTTCTACAGGTGCGACTTCCGCGAGTCCGAGGTATCGTTCGATACGTGCCATGGAGACGAAACTTTGGTACATGTTGATTAAGGTTTCGGGAATTGCGTTTAGAGCGAATTTGAGTTCAGCGAAGACTTAAGGACCCGGCGTGTAATAAATCAGTAAACGTATGCAGTAATCCACTTAAGACATACTGGCAATCTGTGGAATCATCAGTGAGTATTTGTGTGAAAGAGGGTAAAGAAAGTGCCTTACGGAAGTGAACGCAATTGACGGCGTAAGTGTCTGATGCCGGATGACAGTAAAATGCCAGAAGGACACAAGTGTCACCACCAGAGGAGACGCAGCCCTAAACACGAGTTGAAGTCAGGTCGACTAATCACAGAGAGAGTGTGTGTTTGTATAACAAACCAAATACTGTTGAACAATGTCTGTTATACCCGAATCAGTACTTGAGCGACGTTCACAATGCAAAAGTAAATCAACTACACTTACCTCAATGATGTAGTTCAAGCGTTGGTACTTAAGCTCCTTCTCACGAATCTTCATAACTCGGCTTTCGAAGTTACGCTCCCATGCCATGAACTATATCAAGAATCAATACCACAGCGAAAGTGTTATTGAAAACTGTTTACCTTGAGCATCTTAATAGCACTGAGGACCTGCAGCAAGCCAATCAGACATGTATTTCGACATGAAAACAAACAGCAACCATACCTCGTTCATCAACGCCATTCGCTCATCACGAGCTTTCATAAGATTTTCCTGAGCAGAAACGACGACCTTGCTCGCATAGTGATTCATAGGCAAGAACAAACATGCAGCTGCGAGACCGATGAAGCACGAGACACCTGAAATCAAAAAGAAGTTCAAAGTTCGTAACTTGCACGACGCAACAAAGGTTAACTTATAGAGAGAGAGAACTTACCCAGAAGATTGTAAAGAATGAGCATGCCGATCGTTATTTCAATAGGCGAATCTATATTTCATTTCATTTCACAATAGTTAATGAATTTCACCCGTTAATATAAATGATATAGATGGCCACGTACCGAACAAAGCGAAGAAATGCCACGCAAACTCGCTAACCCGATCCACATCAGTCGTCATGAGCGTCATAACCTGAGCCTTGCTCGAAAACTCCCCTTCCTCCTCCTCCTTATCTCCCTTCTTAGTCGCCGCAGTAGAAGCAACGTCCTTTCTCACAAGCGTCTTCCCGTACAATATCGTATTGAGTTGAATTTTCATGGAAACTTGCAGACTCGTCGTGGAGATGGACCATAATTGTCCAGTGACGAGATACGTGAATGCGTTCAACCCGAAAAGGCCTGCAGCGTACACCCAACCCCAGGCAGGATATTTTCTTTCCGGGTCGTCTTCGAGGTATTTAACGAGTAACCGCAAGAAGAGCGCTGGTGAGTAGAAAAGGACCGCGGAGACGACGACCAACGAAATCTGAATCGTCAACAAACGTTTGTTGGCACATAAGATCCGATACGCCAAAAGCCATCCGGAACCTGGGCGTGCAGAACGCCAGTGATACTTGCGCATTACGTATTTCATGCGCGAGAAGATTGACGTTGCGCGCATGCTCCCCGCAACAATCGGGAGGTCACCAATTTCAAGACTCTCGGATGTGTACCCAAGGCGAACCACTTTCGTCGTATAGGAAAACAGCACGATATCCCAAGGAGACCCGTTAACGATACCACATACGTTGTCTTCTACGTATGTCGTCGTACCAGCAAGGGTCTTCTCCGAGTATATTCGTTCGGAAGGAAAATGCAAGTCGGGGCCCCGTTTCATCCGTGTAGATAACCAGAACGCCAAAATCCAAAGTGCCAAAGATATGAACCAAGTAATCTGCCGAGACTTTTCCCACTGAACTCTTGACGGCAAAATGCTGACTGCAACCAAGAAAACAACTGCTGTCGTTGACAATGCAGCCAAATGCACAGTAAATCTTCCATGCCAGTATCTTTCAGAATGGCTTATGGAGATGACCGACAAAACCAACATGTACAGAGAGAATGCAGTGTACAGGGCTGTGGAGGCTACGTCTCGAACATTTTCGTCTGCGATGACAGTCCATCCTAGCGCAACGGTTTGAACGATAACCAAGGCAGCCGTGACTCCCGTTGATAAGAGTTTTCGTATTCGAATCTACGAAAATGTTTTATCAGATTTGAGATATGGACGTAGAAGAGAATACAACGCACCTTCCTCCAAAACTCCTCTTCTCGAATAGGATACCCATCAATCACATCCTCAGGCTTCGTCACATTGAACGGGTCGTCAGACTCCGTGGCACCAATCAACTCGCCATCGTCATAAAGTGGCAATTTAATAGCCCCTTCTTTCGGTCGTCTTTGTAATGCAAATACGGCTGCACTGAGTAACGCGGAACAACATAGTACGATAGCGACCTCAAGTTGGTATCTTGGCATGACCGACACTCAGGTCAAGTTATCCCGATACAAGTTCACTCGGGACACCTTATACTTGTATGGTCTCGCGGACACCGGAACCAATCCCAAAAAATTCTAGTAGGACACAGACACTCCAAAGGCCACGCAATGCGGCGCACAAAGCAATGCGTGTGATAAAGCAGTGACTAAGCAAATGTTCTCCTTTTGGTTTCCTCCAACTCAGACCAGCAATAATGCGCGAATAGAGAAAACAAAAGAAAGACGGAACGTCAGACAACGTTGGAAAAGACCAGAGGGGTGGGTATGTCTGCTGGTATATTAATACACTTATCTGCCTTCTCGGAACCGTTTGTGGATCGGCGGCATGACTCGGCTGCTCCGTCGACTACGGAATTGGATCGGATTCGGACCGGAGTGCATCACGTTCACTCGACCCGTTGTTGGTGATTACCGTACGCGTTCGTTGTATTGCTTCGAGTACAAACATGAACTAATTATAGTGAAGAGGCACAAGAAATATATGTATATATACATATGCGGATAATTAAACAGTTAGTTCATAATAGCATGTCCGTCCATAATTAGCATATGCGGGAAGTGGAACACCATCGTCTACCGGAGCTCTGGAAGCTTAAGACTTGGAAAGACCTCGTCCCTTTCGTCCCTGTCCTCGCCAGTACAAAAGTTCTCTGTGTTCCAAATAAGATGTTGAATCCTTTCGCAATCGGTTTCAGAAACCGGCTTGCCAATCTTGACCAAATGGCCGTCAAACTTCAAAACATCCCAGCGCGAATCTAACATAGCGCATAATGCATCGGCACACTCACGTGCTCCCCCCACGACGGAATAGTTGAAGAAGCAAACCCATCCCAGATCAGGACACACAATCTGGTTGTGTGTATCGTGAATGCAACTCCCCGCAGTAGTGCTATTTGGAACAGAAAGGAGTTGAAAAAGCCGTGCTGAAACAGTACAGGGATCCATATCAAGCACCCGAAGTAGGGGCAGAAGCGGGAGGATGTGCATAACCGTAGCTTCGTCAGCACAGTTGCCACCGACACTCAAATGGGTTAATGGTGGCAATGAGCGTCTGACAAACGATATGAGATGTTCGCCTGCACTACCAGAGCAGCCGTCTCTGCATGTCAAAACCGTCAAGGCAGGAAGATCCAATTTATTGATTACGAGTGAAGCATTGCCACCCCGCATTACAAGGATTTGGAGGTTGTTCGAGGTGATAGGACGTTCCTCGTAATTCACTGCTTCGTTGACCGTACAGGAGGAAGTCCGAAATTTCCTCAGATTCGGAGCCGCCTCAATGACATCCAGGCATTGCGACACAGTGGCAGGTGTTGAGAAATGGCCATGCAGGTCGAGATCGATCGTTGCTGCCACTGGAAAGAACAATGGCTTGTCCCCAATGCCTAGATGAATCGGACAATTGAGGCGTAGATATTCAAGTCTCGAAGACTGCGAAAAATCGATACGTCCGCCTCCTTCATACAAACCATCATCAAGCTTGATGTACAAGTCAAGCGATGTCAATTTGGGCATGTTTGTAAGCCATATACCTGGGAAGCTGGTAGATGTCATGAATCGCCAGTTGAATCTGACTTTCTCCCAATGCCACTGGTGGGAGAGCAACATCAAGACGGCTCGCTCGGCTACTTCGTTGTCCTCTGGGAATGGCCGGTGTTTAAGGTTGCAAGTGAACGAGAAATTGAGTGGTGCTCCGTTAGATCTGTGAAGAAGTGTATCGAGACTTTCTAACAGGCTTTTCCGTGGCCTGTAAGAAAAATCATAGTCCAGATAGGCCCAGATCACACCAAGTGAGAGGGCTGCATCGCGCCATCGTCGGCAAACGCTCGAAATTCTGACTGGTGCCCAAATTATTTTCCTGTGGCGCAAGTACGCGCTGCGCACATACTCGTAGAAAATGACACCAAGTATCTCCAAGGGAAGGGAATTGATGCTCATAGAGGGAGGAGACGCTGCAAAAGATCTATTTTTCCTTGGTTGGGAAGGACTGTGGTGGAAGGACGGACCACGGACAAAGTAAACTTTCCAAGAACGTTAATAATATCTTGACGTGCTGCCTTGAGAGTCTAGAAGCACCACTGTCTGAGACACTCGTAGAGTCGTAGACCGTTTGTGGATCGGCGGCATGACTCGGCTGGTCCGTCGACTACGGAATTGGATAGGCTTCGGACCGGAGTGCATCACATTCACCCGATGCATTGTTTGCACTTCCTTCGGGTACAAATGTTAACTAATTATAATGCAGAGGCACAAAAAATATATATGTAATGCACATAGGCACACATAGTCAAAATATACACAAAGCCAAATAAATTCAAACTTTTAACAAGAGTAGTCATCTAGTCCATAGCTACTCAAAAGCTGATAGACCTGGAAAGTTCATATCCCTTTCGTCCCTGGCCTTGCCAATAGAAAAGTCCTTTGTATCCCAGATAAGATGCTGCATCCTTTCGCAGTCAGCATCAGAAATTGGCCCGTCGATCCCAACCCTTTCCCTGGCAAACTTCAAAAAATCCCAGCGCGACTCTAGCATAGTGCATAATGCATCGGCACATTCACGTTCTTCCCCCACGATGGAATAGTTAAAGAAGCAAACCCATCCGAGATCGGGACATACAATCTGCTCATGTGCATTGTGGATGCAACTCCCTACAGTAGAGGCCCTATTTGGAGCAGAAAAGAACTGAAAAAGCCGTGCTGAAACAGTACAAGGGTCCATATCAAGCACACGAAGTAGGGGCAGAAGCGGAAGGATGTGCATAACCGCGGTTTCATCAGTACAGTTGCCACCGATCGCCAAATGAGTTAATGGTGGCAATGAGCGTGTGACAAACGACACGAAATTTTCGCCTGCGCTATCAAAGCAATGGTCGATGCATGTCAAAACCGTCAAAGCGGGAAGATCCAATTTATTGATTACGAGTGAAGCACTGCCTCCCCATAGAACAAGGATCCGAAGGTTGTGCGAGGTGATAGGACGTTCCTCGTAATTCACTGCTTCGTTGACCGTACAGGAGGAAGTCCGAAATTTCCTCAGATTCGGAGCCGCCTCAATGACATCCAGGCATTGCGACACAGTGATGTGTGTCGAGGAATGGCCATGCAAATCGAGATCGATCGTTGCTACCACTGGCAAGTACAATGGCTTGTCCTCAACGCCTAGAGGAATCGGACAATTGAGGCGTAGATATTCAAGTCTCGAAGACTGCGAAAAATTGATACATCCGCCTCCTTTGTAAAAACCACCATCAAGCTTGATGTACAAGTCAAGCGATGTCAATTTGGGCATGTTTGTAAGCCATATACCTGGAAAGTTGGGAGATGTCATGAATCGCCAGTTGAATCTGACTTTCCCCCAATGCCATTGGTGAGAAAGCAACATCAGAACGGCACGCTCGGCTACTTCGTTATCTTCTTCAGACCAGCAGTGCTTGAGGTAAAAATTGAACGAGAAATTAAGTGGCACTCCATTAGATCTGCAAAGCCATATGTCGAGAATCTCTAACAGGTTTTTCCGTGGATTGTAATGAAAGTCGTAGTCCAGATAGGTCCAAATTACACCGAGTGAGAGGGCTGCGTCACGCCATCGTCGGCAAACGCTCGAAATTCTAACTGGTGCCCAAAATATTTCCTTGTTGCGTAAGTGTGCACTGTGCACATACTCGTGGAAAATGACACCAAGTATCTCCAAGGGAAGGGAATTAATGCTCATAGAGGGAGGAGACGCTGCAAAAGATCTACTTGAAGGACGGACCACGGACAAAGTAAACTTTCCAAGAACGTTAATATATCTTGACGTGCTGCCTTGAGAGTCTAGAAGCACCACTGTCTGAGACACTCGTAGACAAACATTGAGACACGACACGATTCAAAATGGTCAACAGACTGTCATTAGTAATATTGGATGGAGCACGTGAGACCAAGCACCATTTCAGCCACTCAACTTGAAGAGGCTGTTTACTTCTTCAGTTTGGTTACGTTCCGGATCGTCTGGTGCTTGTTGATGTAAGCTAAGATACGTCGCCATTCTCCACACCACTTGTCTCAACAGTTGCAACCATAATTGAATCACTCTCCACAGTCTGCTTGTCTAGCTAATCATTGTTAGCAGATAAATGTGTTGAGTGTCTCCTCATGAACGATCTGATCTATTTATAAACACACAAGCTTCGCTTTTTCGCCTTCGGCGAAAGTCAGGGGGCTCGCCCCCTGGACCCCCTCTTAATAATAGTTTCAAATGTAATTTCTGTACTTTTTAATATAAATAAATAAATAATTCTATTAGTGTAACAATAAATATAATAATATGATCTAAATACAAT
>NW_006760402.1:1010812-1012405 GCF_000271605.1 Fomitiporia mediterranea MF3/22
TTCTAGTCCTAGGATCTCTAAGTTCTGTTGGAAATAATACTTTAACTCTTGAAGCAGATGTACATCTTGATAATGCAACATATAATTGACTATGAGTAAAACATGGAGATCTAAGATCAATTCCAACATTTGTTACAGATTGGCCTTGAGCTTTATTTATTGTCATTGTAAATGCTAAACAAACTGGAAATTGAAGCCTTTCCATTTGAAATCCAATATGCTTTTCAGATGGATGGAATTTTGTAAGGAAACTCACTGTTCCTCACAAGAGAATTCTAATCGCCCTTAGTTCACTCAACTACTGACTGGGATAACCTAGTACTCGAGCGAGGGGTCAGGGGAAAAGAATCCTCTTTACCCAGCGGTCGATACTGTCTTTTATAGGGGTATACACGTGTAGATACATGAGGAGGAAGTGTAACTAACTACAATGAGAATATATGCGCTTGTGGGTCCCACTGCGCGATGATCTGACGCGATCAGCAATGTAGTAGTAATAAAATACGAACCAGTAAATCAAATCCTTACAAATTTGATCCTTAGAATGAAATGTATTTGACCTTTCTTATCTCCAGAAATAAGTCTAACTTTTAGTTGTGTTCTAGTTGAATCAAGTAAAATACATCTTGTTCTATTACAAAGACCATCTTCTATACTAAGATTTCTTAAAATCATTAAAGGAACTCCTTTCTTGAGCTTCAAAATAGAGGGGGGCAATCCAGAGCAAGTAATTGAACTTAAATATTCTCTTGGAAATATTGTGTTTGTATTATCAGCTCCAGTTTCTGTCAAAACTTTATTAACAGAAAAGTAAGAAACCTCTTCTCCAGGAAACATTTCTAAGATCTTTTCATTAATAGATTGAACTCCATCATTCCTTGATGAAAGAATTGTTCTATTTAAAAAGAATTCATCATATTCAGAAGTATAGATTTCAAGTTCTGGATTGAATGATTGAATGTTTGGATAAATTGTGTTAATAAGTGATTCAACTGTATTTCCACATTTCATTTGTTGAGGTAAAGTAATTGCACCATTCTCTACAGTGTGTTGACCATTTCCAATCTCAAGTAACTATTTAGCATATTGTTGGTCTTCTTCACTAAGACCTAATCTCATATTTTAAGTTAATTTAAAAACTTGTAATTGAGGCCATAATTGTGATCTTCTTAATGTTCTACTAATAATTTCTGCTCTTAAACCTTTAATAACAATTGGTAAAGTCTGTCTAAAATCTCCACCAAATACACATGTAATTCCACCAAATAATTGTTCTGAATCTTTAATATCTTTAAGAGTTCTGTCAACAGCTTCAAAACAGTATTTACTTTGAGTAGGTGCTTCATCCCAAATAATTAAAGCTGTTTCTTTAATAAGTTCAGCTAATTGAGTACCTTTTCAAATATTACATGTAGAACTTTCATCTGGTTCAAGTGGAATTTTAAATGTTGAATGAGCAGTCCTTCCTCCTTGTAATAAAAGTGTAGCAACTCCAGATGATGCAACACAAATTACTATAAGACTTTGACTTCTAAGACAATGACAAATTGAATTATAACAAAATAGGTTTTNTCCTGTGCCAGCTGGACCATT
>NW_006760402.1:1012812-1023778 GCF_000271605.1 Fomitiporia mediterranea MF3/22
TTTTGTTTACTGATTTTACAAACCTTTCATACTAATTCATATACTTTGTATTAATACATGTGCTACAGTTTTGATCAAACATAGACTAATCATGATTGATTTTGTTATCTACTATTCATTGTACAAATTCTAGTATAGTTTGATCAATTCTTCATATTCCTTATCTATCTACTTTGCCTGTATGTAATATAGGAGGAAGTGCTAGATTGCTTAACAAAACAGACCAATTCTAATAACATACTTACTCTGTTTCTCTGAGCAACTTTGCAAGTTCCATTTCTACTCAATTTGAACAGTATGAACACATGTAACACTACCTCCACTTTTACTCTGTATTCATCACCTTTACCCTTCTCTTCCATTATTTTATTGCTTCTCATCTTTCTCCTGTATGTCCTGTATGTTTTCTAATAGTTTATCCAGCTTGTGCATGTCTACAGTCTACTTGGTGTTATCAATGCCTTTGTACTATATACATGTTAGAAACATCTTGTGTTTAATCCTGTACTGTAAGAAAAGATTGTATACATACTCATGTAGCCTCTAGTAGTAGGTAATGCTTTACATGTTAGCATAACACTCTAGGCTCTCAGAGATAAAAAATAGGATGTTAGTAACTGGAGTGGTTTTGTAGACTACACTTTTGCTTAGGATGACTCTCTTTATACTAAGGATTATGTAGCATTTGGGTATTTGGTAATATGTGCATTCACACAATAGATACACAGTTAATAGATCAGTCACAATGAAAATCATAGCTTAGTGTCTAAAGTAGTTCTAGTGTACACATGTATAGAGTAATAGTAATAGAAAGGTTCACTTAATTATGTACACATATTAGGGGAAGAACTGAAAGTAGTAACTTTAATAAAAGTAGTAATAAGAGACAGAGGGGAAGGAAATTAACTATGTGTAATTAAATGTTTATTAGAAAAACTGTCTATTTTATTTGTTGCTCCTTACTATTGTACTAATTCTATACACTGGTATAATAATTAGAGACAGAACAGAATTAGCAGAATATTCTCACGGGTAGCAGGTTTTGCAGACAGGAATGAGACGCGTCTCAGAAATTTGACTGTATTAGGCTTAGTACATACTACAAATAGTCTAGTTTTATGACTAATCATCGGACTTTAAAGATGTGGCACAGTCGCAAGGGGGGGGTTGTCTTTACTATATAGATTCATGCACACTCTGTGAGAAAAAGATAACTAAAACAAAAATGTAATTCAAAGCAACAAGGTTAGGAAGAGGTGCAAGTCTTCATAGAGACTTGGTCTGCAATTTAATATTGATCATTATGAATCTTACTAGGTCAGACACACAGACAAGCCAGATTAGAGTAAGATTGCTGGAATTACTTTAAACTTGACCTTTGGTATAATGGAGCTATAACAGTAGATCAGATGGTTTCTATAGTGAGTCTGTAAAAAAATTATAGTCTTATAAGATATCTTATTTTTCTATATACACTTATATGTGTTTCAGAGGTTAGTAAGAAATATAATAGGCTTGTCTCTCTCAGTTTTATTGCTTGAATAATGTAGAGATACAACATACAAAGTATTATTTAAACATACTATAAAATATTGTATTAATTGTTTAGACAAATTGCAAAATCAATCTTTACTAGTACTCTTATATTCTGAACTGTAAATGATATTCATTAAGAAGACTGACTTTAGTAAAACAGAGATATGTAAGTTCAGAATATAATATATGTACAGATAAATTGTTTTATAGTTAATAGTTTATCTAGTCTACATTTTCAGTAAAATATAGAGAAAATTTAAGTATATTCTATCTTAATTAATTGAAATCTACTTTATTTCTTAAAAAAGAACACTAAGTCAATAATACAATTAAAGAGTGTAAATCTTAATTATTATGCCATTATATACAATTATTACTATACTTGAGATAGTAAACTGTTTTGAGTAGAAGAAAAAGTGACTGTCTCTATCTTCTAATATATATAATAAGAGTTCTATTATACACTTTATGTGAGGGATTACCATATATATACTGATAAATGTTTGTGTCCTAACACTTTACTTGTCTAGAGAGTAAAGACTTTATAAAGATAGTGAGTTTATAATATAGTACTCATTACTATACATATTTAAACAGTATTTGACACATAGTATAATAGTATATTGTTTAGACCAAAATCTATAACAAGAATAATACTGTTAACTTAGTACAGTATTAGTAATTAGTATAAATATTAATTAGAGTACAAAAATAGAAAAACTAAAGAACATTAATAATTATGTATTAAGTTAGACACTTGAAAGACACACATTGAACAGGTATACATAATATAATCTGCTTGTAGTATCTACTAATAAGAATAAGGTACAGGACTGAATATTTGGTATATATAAGGAAAATGAGTATAATGAGTATATTAATTATAGTGTAGAGATCCAAGAAATATATATAATATATATGAGCACCCATAATAGAACACACTCAAAACCAAATAATTTCAAACTTATAACTAGAGTAGTCAATTTGAATAATATGTAGATAATTGAAAACTGAATTTATAGTAGCATATCTATTATTAATTAGCATACATAAAAAGAGAAATAATATGGTCTACCAGAAATCTGATAGATCCCTTTTGTCTCTGCCCTTGCTAGTAAGGAAGTTCTCTGTGTTCTGGATAAGATGCTGCACCCTTTTGCAATCAGCCCCAGAAATTGGCTTGCCAATCTCGACCAAATCGCGATGCAGCTCCAAAACACCCCAGTGCGACTCCAGCATAGTGCATAATGCATCAGCACATTCACGTACTCCCCCCACGACAGAATAGTTAAAGAAGCAAACACATCCCAGATCAGGACACACAGTCTCCTTGTGTGGATTGTGAATGCAACCCTCTGCAGCAGCAGCGTTATTTGGAGCAGAAAGGAACAGAAAAAGCTGTGCTGAAACAGTACAAGGGTCCATATTAAGCACACGAAGTAGGGGCAGAAGCGGAAGAATGTTCATAACTGCGGTTTCGTCAGTACAGTTGCCACCGATCGCCAAATGAGTTAATGGTGGCAATGAGCGTCTGACAAACGATATGAGATGTTCGTCTGCACTACCAGAGTAGCCGTCTCTGCATGTCAAAACCATTAAAGCGGGAAGATCCAATTTATTGATTACGAGTGAAGCATTGCCACCCCGTAGAACAAGGATCCGGAGGTTGTGCGAAGTGATAGGACGTTCCTCGTAATTCACTGCTTCGTTGACCGTACAGGAGGAAGTCCGAAATTTCCTCAGATTCGGAGCCGCCTCAATGACATCCAGGCATTGCGACACAGTGGCACGTGCTGAGAAATGGCCATGCAGATCGAGATCGATCGTTGCTGCCACTGGCAAGTACACTGGCTTGTCCCCGACGCCTAGAGGAATCGGACAATTGAGGTGAAGATATTCAAGTCTCGAAGACTGCGAGAAATCGATACGTCCGCCTCCTTTATACCGGCCATCATCAAGCTTGACATACAATTTAAGCGATGTCAATTTGGGCATGTTTGTAAGCCATATACCTGAAAAGCTGGGAGACGTCATGAATTGCCAGTTGAACATGACTTTCCCCCAATGCCACTGGTGAGAGAGCAACATCAGAACGGCACGCTCGGCTACTTCGTTATCTTCTTCAGACCGCCAGTGTTCAAGGTTGTAAATGAACGAGAAATTAAGTGGTGCTCCATTAGATCTGCAAAGCCATGTGTCGAGAATCTCTAACAGGTTTTTCCGTGGCTCGAAATGAAAGTCGTAGTCCAGATAGGTCCATATTACACCGAGTGAGAGGGCTGCGTCACGCCATCGTTGGCAAACGCTCGAGATTCTAACTGCCCAAATTATTTCCCCATCGCGTAAGTATGCACTGCGCACATACTCGTGGAAAATGACACCAAGTATCTCCAAGGGAAGAGAATTAATGCTCATGGTGGGAGGGGGAATGAGAGAAATTTCCTTGAGATGGACTGTGGTGGAAGGACGGACTACTGACAAGAATCCCGACCCAGAAAATGGCTATATCAGTTACAGGCTGAGACCCTCGTGCAACGTGGAGTCGTTGACGAACGTCACACTGAGACACAGATAACATAAGTATTGAGATTCACAATGGTCAACAGACCGTGTATTTGTAATACAGGGGTGGGCACGTGAGTTGAAGAAACGTAGCCATTTGGTTTGGAGAAGCTGTTTACCTCAATTTGGTTATGTTCCAGGCTCATTGATGGAAGTGTGTCAACCAATATATCCACCTCGCCATCATCATTCTCCGCATCCCTCGCCTATAGTTGCCACTGTCCAGTCCTGGACCACTGTGGACCAGGGCCGGACCTGGACCAGACCTCTGGTCCGGGTCACATACAGTCTGGTCCAGTCTGGTCCAGGAAAGGTCCAGTCTGGTCCAGGAAAGGTCCAGTCTGTAGTCCACTTTTTTTTGAATTTTCCTGGACCAGCTTGGACTGTCTGGACTGTAGACTAGACTGTGGACCATTTGTGTAGGGATGTACAAATGAACAGTAGCATTACAACAGTACTAGTAGACATTGTGATACAAATAAGAATCGAATATAAATACACTGAGACATATTACCAACCCATAAAATAATACATGATGAAATAGGGCATGCTGGACAAGCTGTATTAAAGACAATTCAGGAAGTAGAAACAACATGTCAAACAAAGACAAGTTTGGATTGCCTCTGTGTTACGATTCTCTGCTCTTGTACCTTCAGTTCTAAGGGTTCTGCACCCTTCTGTACCAGAACTCAGGACTTCCGTCCCTCAGGGGTGCTGTCTATAGACTATATGTGTGCTGACTCTTGCTACTACCCTTCCTTACTTCATCATTCCATTCCTTTGACCACCCCTTCATTCTTTGTTCATTCTATAGTCTCTTACCCTTTGTCCATCCCTTCATTCTTTGTACTTTTATCTTTGACCTTCCTTTCTTTCATTCTTCATAGCTTATCATTCTTAGTAGCTCATACTCCCTGAGTGCTCTTGTGTAGTTTAGTATATATAGGTGTACAAGATCAGACTGGTCTAGTAGTCTTGATCTTGTCTACTCCAGGTAGTCCTGTACTCTTAGGCTCACTCTATATACTCTACTCTTGTCTCACTCTCTCTCTCTGCCTGTTCCACAAGTTCTGACTATGTTCTAGTGCTTACATTCTGTATTTCTGTTGTGTAGGATAGTTGTAGCCTGGGTCCCCTCACTAAGCCTTTGGGTCCCCTCTACACTGTTACTAACATTAAATCAAGACTACTCATTACCACCCTACAACTCTCCTATGTTTTGAGCATCAGTACTTACTGTTACATCAATCTCTTTTCTTTGTCCCAACCCTTTTACATTTTTAAATTTTAAACTTTTTAAACCCTTTTAAACTTTTGCCACCCTTCTTCTATTCATTACCCCTTTTAGTTTAGTACTGATTCCTTTATAGTGTAAACATGGACCCTCCTACACTGACTGCCACCCCTACTGTTCTGCCAGATCAGTAGTTACAAGTAGAACTAGCTTAATATGTGTAGACCTCTATTTAAGAGGCCTTTACTAACTATGTGCTCTTAACCCCTTCAGAACCTGTTCTAATCATTCTGGAAGTTACAACCTGTTCTAGAAAGAAAGTGTATGTAGCCTGCCCTTCAGACTTTAATAGGTAGTACTTTAAGGACTTCCAGTACTAAGTTGAACTATACATAGCTACTACTTCAACCAATCTATCCTCAGATCTTGATTGTGTCCTATTTGTCCTCTCCTTCATGAAGGAAGGTAACATAACCACCTAGGCTCAGAACTAGATCAAAGGACATTAGATTAGAAGTCTGATCCAACTTTAGAACAATGAGTTGTATTCAGAATTCATAAGGCAGCTCTGTACTTCCTTCATTAATCTGAATGAGAAGTACAATATACAGAACAAGCTTGTGTCTCTGTAACAGGACAAACATTCTACTAATACCTTCTTTCAGGAGTTCAATATCCTAGCCTAGAAGGTAGGATTTGTG
Source organism: Fomitiporia mediterranea MF3/22 (assembly GCF_000271605.1). Taxonomy (NCBI): domain Eukaryota; kingdom Fungi; phylum Basidiomycota; class Agaricomycetes; order Hymenochaetales; family Hymenochaetaceae; genus Fomitiporia; species Fomitiporia mediterranea. The sequence goes on from NW_006760402.1 coordinate 1,018,846, forward strand.
CTCAGGTTTGATAATGTCCTTATCAGAATGCTTGAAAAAGCTCTTCACTCAGAACTGGTTAATAAGATTCTTAGAATGATACTAGAACTGGTCACTTACACTAAGTAGAAGACATGTGCCATTTCCTTTGACTAAGCTGTGACTCAAATGTATTAAGTCTGTACAGAATGCTTGTATATGTGTCTAGCTCTAACAGTTCTGAGCCCTCAGATCAATCCACCTGTAATTCACAATCAATCTGTTCTGATAAACATTAGAGAAGTCTGAAAGTAAGAAGCATACTTTGCCTACAGAAAGTCAGAGTACTAGATTAAGGACTGTCTACAGAAGTGACAGTATATCTGTTAGGTTATTAGAGTAATAACAAGTAACAAGCAGGATTTGTAGCAAGAAGCCTTTTCTACAAATCCAGAAGTCACCTCATGTTAGTAACAGTATAGAGGGGACTTGAAGGCTCAGTAAGGGGACCCAGGCTACAACTATTCTACACAACAGAAATACAGAATGTAAGTACTAGAACATAGTCAGAACTTGCAGAACAGGCAGGGAGAGAGAGTGAGACAAGAGTAGAGTTTATAGAGTGAGCCTAAGAGTACAGGACTATCTAGAGTAGACAAGATCAAGACTACAGGACCAGTCTGATCTTGTACACCTATATATACTAAACTATACAAGAGTACTCAGGGAGTATGAGCTACTAAGAATGATAAGCTATGAAGAATGAAAGAAAGGAAGGTCAAAGATAAAGGTACAAAGAATAAAGGGATAGACAAAGGGTAAGAGACTATAGAATGAACAAAGAATGAAGGGGTAGTCAAAAGAATAGAATGATGAAGTAAGGAAGGGTAGTAGTAAGAGTCAGTACACATATAGTCTATAGATGGTGCTCCTAAGGGACAGAAGTCCTGAGTTCTGGTACAGAAGGGTGTAGAACCCTTGAAACTAAAGGTATGAGAGTAGAGAATTATAACATCACCCCTCCTCTAAAACCAATCATCCTGATTAGTGAATATTGGACTTAGTTAGTAGCTCAGACATAGGTCAGAACAACAGGGCTTGGAAATCTGTAAGGCTGAGTTTGTACAGAGTACTAGGATGAAGCTGATAGAAATCTCAGATTGTCTTAGAAGTATAGGTAAGGTTCTTAGCAGGTTCCTAAGTGTGCTCCTCAACTGAGTACCCTTTCTAGTGAACAAGGAATTTGAGTTTTCTATACAGTAGTTTAGTATCTACTATGTACTCTACTTTGTATTCTGGTTCAGAGCTAATGAGTTCTGGTAGAGACAGAGGGGGTCTTTGTTGTAAAGGAAAACTAGGATTGTAGTACTGAGACAACAGAACCTTATTAAACACTAGGTGTATACACTTCCATGTTGCTGGAAGTTAGAGTTTGTAGACAGAGGTACTAACCTTCTTTTCAATGATAAAGGGTCTGAAGCACTTGTTGTCCAACTTCTTCATTAGGTGATCTAAGGTCAGATTAGTAGCTTCTAGTATAACCTTGTTACTAGGCTAGTAATCCTTAGCTACAGACCTCTTCCAATCATAGTTCTACTTTATAACCTGTACTACCTTCTCTAAAAGAGCTCATACATCCTCTCTAGTCCTGTGTATCCATCCTACAAAGTCTGTTATAGATTCAGAACTACTGTTCTGGTTTGGAACTGTCTCCTAGTACAGATGTCTCTTATGATTGAGGAAGAACAGGGACTGTCCTGTTACAGAGTGTTGTCAGTTATTGTGTACAAATTCTGCTAAAGCTAACTATTCAGACCAGTCTGATTACTAATGATTGATAAACATCTAGAGGTAGAGCTCAATCTTCTGATTGACTTACTCAGTTTAACTGTCAGTCTGTAGGTAATATACAGTAGAAGGGTTCCCTTGAATTCTGAGAAGTACATACAAGTTTTACATGAACTTTAACTTGAATTACAGTCTACAATCATGAATGAGCTTCTGAGGGAGTCTGTGTAACTGGAAGACATGATCCTGATAGATACACACTATACCTTCAGAAGTGAGTTCCATTTAGGTCAGAACTGTATAGACTTACTTAGAGAATCAGTCAACAATTACACAGATAGTATTATAACCCTGAGACTCAGGTAGCTCACTAATCAGGTCTACTGAGACTTCTTCCTAAGAGTGATCCAGGATCCAATACAGATGTAGGAGAGCCTAAACTCTTGTCTAGTAGGCCTTAGTCTATTAGTACATATTATAACCAGTCATGTACTTTAGGATTTCCTTCTGTATTCCTAACCACTAGTAGTTCTGAGTAATAAGTTCCTGTGTTTTGTGTTAGTCTGAATGTTCTATAGTCAGATTGTTGTAATAAGCTCAGACAATGTCCTCCTACAGCTTCCAATCCTTTAGAATGTACAGTTGGCCTTTCTAGTAAACCTGTCCATTCTTATCCTCCTCCTAATCCCTAGCCTGCTTCTCTAGCTACTTTACTATGACCCAGTCCTGTGTGTGTCTCAGAGCTTACTGTATACAGGTGACAAAGTTAACATCCTCAGATTTGAGTCAGATCTCTTAGATTGTCTCAGACACAAAACAGGAATTGTCTAGGAGAACAAGATTTTCATTATTATTCTCCCTCCTTTCATAACCTACTTGTCTTAAGAGTAAATCAGTTTTCATTATTTGTATTCTGAGTTTGTAGGTCAGTACAAAGTTGTAGTCTTACAGTTCTAACATCTAGCAGGCTTAGTAGTAGTTGAGCTTCTGAGGCACTCAGAAGTACTAGAGATTAAGGTGATTACTCTAAATTTTAAACTTCTGTACAGTACTAAGGAGATATTGACACTACTCCTCTAAAGAACAGACAATTGTAAGGAGTTCCTTGTTATAGATAGGGTAGTTCTGTTCTGTTGTAGAGAGGGATTCTGATCAGAACACTATTGGACACTACTTTCTATTAATGAACTAGGACAGTACTACTCTATTTACAAAGTTGGAAGAGTTGGCTTCAACTTGGAACTTGTCCACAACTGTTAGAACTACTAATACAGGCTTACTAGTAATAGCCTACTTGAGGGACTCAAACACAGACTACTACTAATCATCCTATTACTAAGGAACATCTTTGCTAGTAAGATTGTAAAGGGGTCAGGCAATAGTACTAAAGCCTTGAATAAAGTATTAGTAGTAGTTTACAAACCTAAGGAATGCTTAGACCTGTTTCAGGTTCTAAGGTTGTAGCCAGTTCTAAACTACAGTTACCTTTGCTGGATCCATACAGACCTCTCCTCTACTAATCACAAAGCCTAGATAATCTACTGACTCCTGTACAAAAGAGTACTTTACTTCTTAGAGGAACAGTTTATTATCTTAGAGCTATTGTAGAACTGCTTAGATTAGTCAGTAATAGTGCTCAACTGTCTGGGTGAAGATCAGAATGTTGTCTAGATACACACTAACATACTCTAAGTTAATCAGATCTGTAAGGATGTGATTCATAAATGACTAGAACATTACAGGCAAGTTGGTTAGTCTAAAGAACATTATAGTTAGTTTATACAATCTATAATTAGTTTGGAACACAGTCTTCTACTCATCTCTATCTCAGATCTGAATATTATTGTATCCTTATCAAATGTCCAACTTACTGAAAACCCTGAATGTATGTGTCTTATTAATGAGCTCCTGAATTAGGGGGAGCAGGTACTTGTTTTTGACAGTACCCTTATTGAGACAACAATAATCCTAGACTAGGTAGAGCTTCCTATCTTTCTTTTTGACAAAGAAGAAAGGGGAGGCTATAAGAGACTTTAAGGGTTGGATCTAACCATTCTGAAGATTTTCCTAAAGAAACTTGTCAAGTGCCTCCTACTTGTCTCTGTTAAGTAGGTAGACCTTACAATCCTTAGGTTGGAAACCCTTAGTCAATTCAATTGTATAGTCCTAGGGACAGTGTTTAGGAAGCTGGTTGAATTCCTCTTTACTAAAGACTTTGAGGAACTCTTAAACAAAATCTAGTAGGCTAGGTCTATATACATTCTAGAGTAGAGTTGTTCTGAGAGGGTTCTAGACTGGTTCTGTCTCAGACATTCTTCAGATTGACTCTGTTCTGTCTTAACTAGAATATATATCTACATATCTATCCTAGTCAAAGAAGAACAACTAGTCACCTTTATTAGAACTGTTAGTAACATTAGAAGTGTCTGTATCTACTCAGAACAGTAGTGTAAGGTAGCTACAAGACTTGGGACACTAATTGAATGTGAGTGTCTACTCTAACTAGTCAATAGTAGGGTTGTGAGCCTTAAGCCATTTGAATTTAATAAAAATGTCTGTCTTTCTAAGGTTAGTGACTCTAAACTTAATACTTTCCTTATAATCCTAAATAGTCATCTGTAGTTGAACAAACTTGGTAATCTGACTATTCTGGTTCAGGGTTCTGTCCACATTGTATACTAGGATTGGAAGTAGAACATATTGAGTAAGAAGGTAGTGTTCCTACACAAAGGCCTTATTAATACACAAACTAGTACATTTACTATCTACCAGAGCTATTGTTTGAATCTGGGGGGATCCTGAGAAGGGAGCCAAAAGGACAGGGACCTAGAGCTAGTGTCTAGAACATCCTTAGATGAACTGCTACTTGTTCTGAAGAGAACATACAGCTTGTACAGCCTTGTTGTCTAAGAGGGTGAGTATATGTACTAACATTTCCTCATTAACCTCTCTCTTTCAACAAGGACAGACCTATGTCTTCAGCTGTGAACTCAGCTGAGACTATCCCTGCTTAATACTATAGACAAACTACTGAGTAGTAAACAGGGCTAGGTAGTGTTTCAAACATTCTGAGATCTTAGAACACAGAAGTAGTAGGTCAGATTGTACAGATTTAGACTTGGATAAAGTGTAAAGAGAAGAATCAAAAGAATCAGAAGAAATAGGAGAACTATCTACTTTTGTTTTT